>NW_028121209.1:0-32500 GCF_965183815.1 Platalea leucorodia
GCAGATATCTGGTTTCTTGGCTCAGCGGGGGACAGAGGGGCGATGTGTGTGAGTGCTTCCTCCAGTTTATGAGTATACCCCTGGCAGGGCTCCCACCGGGGCTGGGCAAGCTGGCTGGCTTCTGGTTTCATCCTGACCCTAACTACAGGCAGGGGAGAGAGTCAACCGCTGGGATTAGAGGCGAGAGCCATTCTTCACTACCACCTGCAGACCCCTGGCACCCCTCGGATGGCCCTTATCCTCCTGGCACAGAAAAGCTCAGACAGAAAACCTGGGGCCGAAGGCCCACATCCCCACAGTGGATGAGAACACAGTGACAGACCACCACAATTTGATGAAAAAGGAGAATGGCATTAGAAACACTTTTCTAAATGCTAACGTTAGGAGGTGTGGTGCACAATACAAAGCCTTGAAAGAAGCTTCAGCATCCAGCTTAACCCCGCACACCTGTCCAGAGCTTTGATTTCTAATCCCAGGAATAAAAAAAAAATACAGGTAGCTGTGGCAACAGAAATAGCTGTGTATGCCCCCACCCCTTTATAACATTAAATACAGGGGTAACTTACACTCTGGGAATGAGAACGTCTCAAAGAAAAAAATTATACTTTGCTATTAAACCAGATACATTCAGACCTTTCATCATGAAGCTTCTGATGATCTTTGACAAACATCTGAATAATGTCTTTGTTTGCTTTTTGCTTTGTTTTAATCTCCCCAATTATTTTCCGCGGTTCTCTGGAGCACAGAACCAGGGGCCGAACGCTGCTCTCTGCTCCGAAGTAGCGATTCCCATGTCAGCTAAGGGGAGCTGCAGCTGTGCGAGCAGCAGGGCAGGACAGGTCTCCGAGGTTATTAGTATAAGCTTAGTCACACTCTGTGGTGACGTCCTGTTAACAACTGCGACTCAAACCAAAAAAAAAAAGAAATCTAAAAACAACACACACAAAAACCCCCAAAACCATAAAAACATACGCTCTGTGCTCTTCCCCTGGCATCTAGCAAATGAGGCAACAACAACTCTGCTCGGAAAAGTTCCCTGAGCTGCCTGTCAGTAACATCATACGTATTTTTTGCTTTCTACGACTACTACAACTATGACATTTTCCATGTTTTATTTTGCATATGTGATCTAGAGTTCACTTACTGTTAGATGCTGGAACAGCCATGCCCTCATGATATTTGTGGCTACTTTGGGAAAGATGCCACGCTTTTTATGTCGCTTTTTGTCCTTATCTGGATCATCATCATCACCTGTGCTGGGGGAAGCTACACTGTTGTCCAAGCCGTCACCTGTAAATATAGTGAATCAAATTTTGACTTATGCTACCTTTATATACTTCAGCCGAAGCCTGGCTTTGGGTATAAACTGCATGAATATTTAAATGAGGTATAAATTCTTTAACACCGTAATTCACCAGGGGTTGAGGGGATGGGGGGGAAGAGACATGGGGAGAGGGAGGGTCTCAGGACTGTGTCAGCCCCATTCTGGTTTATCCTGAAGGACAGTGTGACCATTTCTGCCACTGGATTCAGCACTATAACCCAAAACAAAAAGTGCTTAAAAAAAAGAAAAAAAAATTTTTTTTTTGCAAGCATCCAGCTTGCAAAGGTGGAAACAGTGGCTTGTCTTCACACTAGGTCATTTTCCAAAAATTCATCCCAATCAGCTACTTTGGCTGAGATGGCAATTAGAAAAGTATCAATGGTGTCCCATCCCCGTGACTTGTGTGAAGCTGGGTGCCCCGTCCCACTCTGGGATGCAAAAAGAGGGGTGAATGCAGCTCTCTTGCAACATCATATTCTCTCCCCAAATTCAGCAACAACCAGAGGACTGGGGCATCGCTTATGTTGTCTTTTATAGATGTTCAACTTCCCCTGACTTTTGATGGGAGGTGGGTAGCTAACTGGCCTCCCCTCTTCCCAGCCCCAGCCTAAAGAAATTCATACTGGGATAAGCAGGTACCAATTTGACATACACCATAGGAATTAACACCCTGCTTTATGCCAGTGTGCCATATCCGTAATAGGTGTCTGCTCCCGTTAAACAACAACTGATCCAGAATGAATTTCCTTAATGCAGAGAAGGTCTCAGACAGTTCTCATCACATTAGCAACATATCTATGGGAGGATGTAACTGCATAGCAGCCAACTTGGGTCTGGGCGGACAGGCTACGGGTCAAAGGAAAACAAAAGTTGCAGTGCCCGGCCAGTCTGCATGCAATTTTTGTTTCAAACCCTGAAAGCAGTTTATAAACAAGTCCACATAGCAAATCAGTCTTTGCATTCTCTGCACGTGGATTGAACAGTACATCCTGGCTTCTGCGGACACTGTATGTGTAGCAACATGGAGCTGTGACGTTATTAGGCAAGTGTTTTTCACACCCCTGGGCAAGAATGATCAAGAAAGTAATCTGAATTGGGCTGAATCAAAACTCTGTTAGGAATAAAAATTAAAAATAAATTTAAAAAAAAAAAAAAAGGATGCAAACTGTCAAAATTATGATTTGTTAAACAGCCTTCAGCACCAAAAAAAAAAAAAAAGTTATTATTAGTGTTATATTTTTAGTACCCTACTGACCGTGGCAAATTTATAATTGTCCTTATGACTTGGCCTGTGTCTTTAATGAAATGGTAACCTTGGGTAGTTATAGAAACAAACAAGATTTTAATGAAGAAATCAGATATCCGACAAATTCTTTGAAAGCCCAGTATGTAAAAAAGGGCTTTTATACAGAGAAGCAATTCACCATATAAAATAATAATTCATAAAAGAAACATGAGCAAAGGAAACAACTCAACAGCATTTAAAATTCCATGGGCTAATCCACTTTCTGTCTGCAAGAGGCAAACAAGGAAAAGAAAAGTATTACGCATTCATTGATTAAAAATGAAAAGCTTCTAACCTAATGACACTGCCTTTCACCACCTCCCTGCAATCGTCCACCCACCCTCCTCCCCCCCGCCATTTTTTTTAAAATACACTCTCTCCTCATTTCAAACCCCCTTCAGATTAATTTAGCAGGCATCGCCTCGTGCCTGACGGGAGGAGGACTCATTGATAATTTATGGAAATATCTACTATAATCCAAGGGAGATGACTTTTTTTTCCAGCTTTGTGCATCAATAGATAATCAAGGCCTTCAAGCAGCCTTAGCTTCCCATTACCTCGGGCAAGAGAATTCCTGAAAGCATGCCTCCGGGGCACCTGAATTATATCCTCCATTAGGGGAGGAAAAGCTTTCTGCATTCCACCTACAACACTCCCCAGAACCTTTCCTGTTTATTTCTGCTGTATGAAAGCAGAAGCATTAGGAACAGGATTTTTTAAGTGAAGACTTATGTAGATACAATGGAGAAACCTTTCAAGCGCGAGCCAGATCACCTCCTTCAATCCCTGGCGGTGACCTATCCCAAATAAAAGGTTTCTGTTACATCATTAGCTCAAGCCAAAAACAGCCTTGGCTTAATGCACAGTTTGTTCTTCCTACTGTTTTTAGGCAAATACTGCTACTTTACTCCCATCTGGGAGGGAAATTACACTGCTGGGCTGTAATCTAAGACAAGATTTTCATTGGAAGCAAATGCTTTCAATCCAGTGTAAATACTGGTGCATGTTCAGAAAAGCCTAAAACAATAAACCCTGGCCCCGTCCAACACAAGTTAGAGAAAGTGAAAGGCAGGGAGAGGATAAGAAAGCACCCGGCTATCCTAAGAGCAAATGCTTCGGTAGACTTTTATAAATTGTTTAACCTCTTCCACTTTTTTTAAATGGAAAATTGATCCCGTAAAGACTGAAACCACAGAAAGAAGTCTAAATGGTCAATTGTGGATTTTAGTATTTCCATCTACTTTGCAACTCGATACACTCACCTCTGTGAGGTCTCCAGAGATTACCCCCTCCCCTTTTTTTCCCCCCCTCTTTTCCTCTTTTTAAAGATCACTAAAAAAACTTGAAGCACCACTGACCAGCCACACGGTAGCAGCTACGAACCGCATTTGTAAAATGTCAGCGGCGACTCCGTTCCTGAAGTTGACTTCTCCTGCCGCCAAATGAAGGCGAACTGAAAAGGTGGAAATAATCATAGAAATGATGCTAGTCCATAAACAAGCTTACAGCCTCATTAGTATAGCGGGAGGCTCCGCTGGGTGATTTATGCTTGTTTTGCTGATGCCATGAGGAAATGCCATAGGGCAACTTTAGCCAGCTGCTAATGGTTTCTGACAGCTTCTTAGCAACTAGTGCAAGCAACGCCGTGGCGTTTGCTAGTGACAGAAACCGAAAATGTCATATTATCTTCCCATGTGTCACGAAGTCCATGTGGCAATTAACTAGCAGGCCAGTGACTGAGGGGCCAGAGGCTCTTCAAAATGGCCTGTGGCTATTCGGGGGGCAGAGCAGGCGCACCGCTCGCGTTTACCCTGCACATATGCACGGCCGTATGCGCGATCTGTATCACGCTCCCTCCGTCTCGGTCGCCAATGAGTTTGGTCCACACGGATCCTTTGTCCGTGGAGAAACTCCGGCTCGCTTTCTCTTTAGGCACGGCGTGACATTATCAGAGGAACTGCAAGTAATCTGTCTTGATATGATGGTTGGAAATGGCACTTTAATTGGCAATACCTGATTCTCTGGTTTTGAGTGCTGGATCCGAAGGTGCTAGCTGTTTTTCTGCTCGCTCGCAAATTAGTCTAAAAGGATTTAAGATCACTGAAGCAGACTCGTTGCCTGTCAAATTGCTGGGAGCGCAGCGACTCTGCACAGCAACTAGACGCTATTTAAAAAAAATCCCGGAGCCTGTAAGGAGCAGGAGGAGAGCCCGGGCTCTGCACGCCCGTTCCCCAGCGAGCAAAACCAGGCACTATATGTCAAACTGTCAAACCTTTCAGCGTGGCCGTTTGCCCTTTCAAATAATATTTAAGAATTGTTTTTACACAATTTTTTATAGGCCATGGTCTAGTGAAAGAGGCCAACCAACAAAGAAAGGAATTTGTACTACAATTCGTCCGTGGACGATTTCTTGCCAGACCTGGGCCGGTCCCCATGGAG
Organism: Platalea leucorodia; assembly: GCF_965183815.1. Taxonomy (NCBI): domain Eukaryota; kingdom Metazoa; phylum Chordata; class Aves; order Pelecaniformes; family Threskiornithidae; genus Platalea; species Platalea leucorodia. Next base: position 5,049 of record NW_028121209.1, read on the forward strand.
CGAGGCAGGTGACCTGTGGCAGCTCCACGGCTGTCGGGGAGCTCCGATTTCAAACGCCCTCAACTCCGGCGTCCCAGAGTTGCCTATTTAAGCACACCCAGGCATTTAGGCCGCGCTATCTTGTTCCTTTCAAGAAAGGATAAAGCGGCATTTATCGTATTCAGCCCCGCTGAATGGGTCAGGCCGGCCGTGCCAGCGGCGGCTCCTCTCACCGCACCCCCCTCCCCACCGCCATCGCATCCTACGACTTCCCTTCCCCTCCCACTCCCCCAAAAATCGGAGGCAGAAGCGGCAAAGGGCAACTGGGTTTACAGAGGCTCCTCGAGTGGGTAATGTTCTCTTTGTCCTGGGTGATCTGTTATAAACCTTTGTTGGCAAAATAGGTGCAACTGGAGAGCAACCTGGCACACGCGCTCGCCTTCAGTGGCAGCGGCTGTTGCAGGAATTAGGTGGCAATTCAAAGCCTCCTCCCTCGGTTCCACACCAAACCGAAATGAAACGTCATCGTCCTCCAATGTTGGAACGGCATAGCTAGGCAACTTTCAGTCACTCAGCTCCTAAATCCATCCTCAGGCCTCCATCCTCAGACCTCTAACACAGAAGTTGCCCAGATACGACATGAACAGTCTCAATCTCAAGTCAGGGACATTTCAGAAAGGTTGGAAATTCAGATGTCCTAAAACCCTGTCCCTTCGCTCAACTAGAAAATCCATGCCTTTGCGTGTAGCTCTTCAGACTAACATCCTCGAATGATTTTAAGTGACAAGGAATCTCAATAGCAAAATGCCAAATACAGTTTTACTACAAGTATCTTCACCAGATGCAACAGGTTCTTTCTCACTGCACGTAGCCCTGACCTAGGATCGAATCAGTATTTGGAGCACAAATATTTTTACATCAAAGCAAAACATACTATTCCTAAAGAGCCTGCTTCCCACACCTCTGTCACAAGATTCGAGAGAGGTTTTGGGGTCCACTGTTCAGTTTGCTGGGAGGGGGTGAGAGGAGGGCACTGGCTTTGCTGAGGTCCACCAAATCACATCGATGAACGCCACCTTCCACAGCTTTTACAGTCCACCTCTAGATAAACACGTAAATCCACTGCTTTAAGGCATTCACAGAAGAAAATGTTAAAGACACATACCCAGAAGCCCTGGAAAAGACCCAGAGCAACTTTTAACTGGACTGGATGGCTCCACTAACAGGGGGCTAAATCAGTGTCCTCTAAAAGACTCAACGTTCCCTAAGTTGAACTTATTTTTATGTTTCCAAATCTATCCGGTTAAAAGCAGCTTCTGCCTCCTAGAAGAACTTTATGGTTTGCACTTACTTTTGCATTTAATAAGCTAATATAATTTAAATTATGTGCTGTATTTGGACAAAAACTATTGACTTCTCTACTAGACTTGTAATGTTTTTGGTGCTGTGAACTGAAACACCTAACATGATGCCCCAAAGTTTGCGGGCTTTTCAGTAGTGTGATTTTTTTTTAAATTCTATCATAGTTTTTTTAAAGCATTTAGATACGAGTTCCTCAAATTCCTGCTTCTGCTAGCATGAGAAATCCTACATTATCTAAGCCAAATATTTAACTGTTCACTGTCCATCCACAGCTCTGTTGGTTCCTTTCTCTTTCAACCCCTCCAAGAATCCACATCTCTTCAGTAACCTTTCCAGGTACCTGGAATGCAGGATTCATTAGTAACTTTAAGCAACATAATGAACTAGAGAGATTTCAAGCAGGAAAATGACTTTCCTTAACCTTTCTTCAGTGCTCTGTGCTAATTTAGAGTCACTATTATAACTTCCACACCTATGTTATCCCTTGCAGAAACGTATCTCCAGTTTGTTGGATACCCACATATCCACCATGCTGACTTTTTGCAGAGCAGAACAAGGCCTATGCGTGAAATGTAATTTTCCTATAACATACAAAATTATGAACTCTCAAAAAGCAGGTCCAAAGACGCAACAAGTTTTTCTGTAAAACAAGAGCAAGAGCGAAAGAATCTGCCACAACCTACTGTTCACAGGACTTAAAACAAGAATCACCATTTCAGACCACCAGCACTGAATGGACTCGGGCAATCAAAGAAGAGTATGGCGTTTTTTTGGACTTTTTTAATTTGTTTCTGACACAACCAGCTCCAACACGGCTAAGGAATGTGGTGAGCAAAAGTCATACCCAAATGACTCTGACATGAGTCGGGGGGCTAATATTCATGTCCACAAGTATGGGAGGACAAGTTTGCTACTCAGAATTATAGAATCATAGAATCATAGAATCATTAAGGTTGGAAAAGACCCTTAAGATCATCGAGTCCAACCTTTAACCTATCACTGCCAAGTCCACCACTATACCATGTCCTCGAGCACCACGTCTACCTGTCTTTTAAATACCTCCAGGGATGGGGACTCAACCACTTCCCTGGGCAGCCTGTTCCAGTGCCTGACCACCCTTTCGGTGAAGAAGTTTTTCCTAATATCCAACCTAAACTTCCCCTGGCACAGCTTGAGGCCATTTCCTCTCATCCTGTTGCTTGTTACTAGGGAGAAGAGACCAACGCCCACCTCGTTATAACCTCCTTTCAGGTGGTTGTAGAGAGCAATAAGGTCTCCCCTCAGCCTCCTCTTCTCCAGGCTAAACAACCCCAGCTCCCTCAGCTGCTCCTCATAAGACTTGTTCTCCAGACCCTTCACCAACTTTGTTGCCCTCCTCTGGACACGATCCAGCACCTTGATGTCCTTCTTGTACTGAGGGGCCCAACACTGAACGCAGTACTCGAGGTGCGGCCTCACCAGTGCTGAGTACAGGGGCACTATCACCGCCCTGGTCCTGCTGGCCACATTATTCCTGATACAAGCCAGGATGCCATTGGCCCTCTTGGCCACCTAAGCACACTGCTGGCTCATGTTCAGGCGCCTGTCAACCAACACCTCCAGGTCCTCTTCCGCCAGGCAGCTCTCCAGCCACTCCTCCCCAAGCCTGCAGTGTTGCATGGTGTTGTTGTGACCCAAGTGCAGGACCCGGCACTGAGCCTTGTTGAATCTTATACAGTTGGCCCTGGCTCAACGATCCAGCCTGTCCAGGTCCCTCTGCAGGGCCTTCCTGCCCTCCAGCAGATCGACACTTCCACCCAACTTGGTGTCATCCGCAAACTTACTGAGGGTGCACTCGATCCCCTCATCCAGATCATCAATGAAGATATTGAACAGGACCAGCCCCAACACTGAGCCCTGGGGAACACCACTTGTGACCGGCCACCAACTGGATTTGACTCCATTCACCACCACTCTCTGGGCTCGGCCGTCCAGCCAGTTTTTAACCCAGCGCAGAGTGCACTTATCCAAGCCGTGAGCAGCCAGCTTCTCCAGGAGAATGCTGTGGGAGACAGCGTCAAAGGCCTTACTAAAGTCCAAGTAGACAACATCCACAGCCTTCCCCTCATCCATTAAGCGGGTCACCTTGTCATAGGAGACCAGGTTAGTGAAGCAACCCCGGTTGTCCCACACGTGCCGCATAATGGCACTCAAGATGATCTGCTCCATGACCTTTCCCAGCACTGAGGTCAGGCTGACAGGCCTGTAGTTTCCCGGATCCTCCTTCCGACCCTTCTTGTAGAGGGGTGTCACATTTGCTAACTTCCAGTCATCTGGGACCTCCCCAATTGACCAGGGCTGCTGATAAATGATGGAGAGTGGCTTGGCAAGCTCCTCTGCCAACTCCCTCAGTATCCTCGGGTAGATTCCGTCTGGCCCCATAGACTTGTGGGCATCCAGGTGGAGGAGCAGGTCAGTGACTGCCACCTCTTCGACAACTGGGGCTTCATTCTGCATCCTATCTCCAACTCCCAGCTCAGGGGCCTGAAAACTCTGAGGATGACCAGTCTTGACTATTAAAGACTGAAGCAAAGAAGGCCTTAAGTACCTCAGCCTTCTACTCATCCTTTGTGGCAATGTTTCCCTCCGCATCCAACAAAGGAGGGAGATTCTCCCTGGCCCTCCTTCTGTCGCTGATGTATCTGTAAAAACATTTTTTGTTATCTTTAATAGCGGTGGCCAGATTAAGTTCTAGTTGGGCCTTCACCTTTCTAATCTTCTCCCTGCATAACCTCACAACGTCCTTGTAGTCCTCCTGAGTCGCCACAAACGATCATTCCTCCTTACAGCAAGGTGGGGAAGGAGGCAAGCTGAGCAGCACAGGGAGCCGAGTGCTCAGATATGCCAGGAGAGAGCTGGAAGACACAGCCTGGGGATGCACGCCCAGCTGGTAATCCAAGTTGTACCTATTTGCTGAGGAGTTTTGACATGAAAAGGCCCATCAGTTTAGAAGATTTCCTAAAAATATATTATTTTAAAATTTACATGTGTATATGCACATATATATTGCGCATGTAACATTAGCCCACTGTGACTGCTCTCAACCTGCCAATGCCCAAGCAAGGGCTGACGACAGGGCTACAAGCAAAACGGTACTTCAGAAAGTTTAAAGTAACTGTGCAATTTCTGTATCAGGAAAAACTTTTTCTATCAGTTTGGATCCATGATTAGTAAGATGTGATGGAAGTGCCCACTCCAGGAGTTCCTGAGGTCAATGGCAATCATCTCAGCACATTGAATGGCCTACAGAACAGGCCCAAAAATGATTTACCACGATGATGTAGGTCTGCTTGTGAATTTGAAACGTGGTGTTGATGAGGGACCGATTTTTTTTTTTTCTTATTTCTTAAGGAAAAAGCCTTCTCAAATATATTTAATAAAAAGTTAATGAGGAACAACAAGGTTGAAAATGAGCATTAGCAAGGAACAAATACCATGTGCTTGGGTTTGCACGCATCTCTTAAGGAGATGCGGTGCATGTTTCATGCAAGGATTCAGACCATGACATAAACAGTAGGAGGCTGTCAGTCACAGATAGTATCCATATTTACAAGATACTAAAGGAAACAGTTGCAGAAATATCCTACACAAATATCCATAGATGGAGTAACCCGGACAAGTATAAATTATACTCTGGCATTTGACAAATTTTCAAAGTTTTTTTCTTGAGTCATTGTACTTTGTTCTTTAGAGACAGGAGCACCTTTTTCTAGTAACTTGATCCTCCTTTTTGACTTGAATTCCCTTCAGGCAAGCAATGAGCAAATTAGCTGTCTACGCAAAGAGTAAAAACAGCATTGATGAATAGGGGGTAAAACCCCACAGATTTTACTCATTTTCATTTGTTTGGCAGCTTTTTACAGCTGAAACAAAGGAAACCTCTTTTCCTGCACGACGTAGCACTTCTTAATGGGGTTCAGAAAACTCTGCTATTATGGGTAAGTTGTGTGATATTTCTGGAGTCATGCACCTATGTGCTGAATAAAATATTAAAAAGAAAGCAATTCATTGTATGGGAAGCAAACAACTTTCTGCTGCCAGCAACAGAAGTTTACTTTGAGCAGTTGGAAGCAAATACCCTACAGAAAAGTATCTGGTTAAACAGAAAAACATCCTGCTTTAACCAAGAATGGTAAAAAGCTTAAACAGTTGGGTTTTTTTTTTTTTTCCTTAACTTAAAAGCCAGCATGATGACCCTACCACTTCTTGGGAAAAGCTGTTTTTCAGCTATTCTCTCATTTTGTTCAAATATAGTCTTTTTTTGAAACCTATTCTCTCCATCCTCAGCTGGAGAGCTGGCCCTCCCAGCTCTGGGTCCCACCAGTTGCGTTCTCCATGAGAAGTCAACCGCATATGGTTGAGACGCAGGTAAATCCACCATTGGATTCGGTTGGTCTTACTCCCTTGCAAAGCAGGAGCACAAGAAGCAGCAGGAGGAGCACAGGACCGCTCTGCCATGGCGGAAATATGCCCAACTAATAACCCAAATGGCCACAGGTCAACTTCTGTAAATCTCTATAGCTCCTTAACAACGGACTCTATCTTTGTGTTTATCCAGCTCCTAAGACACTTGACTCTTGGACTGAGCACAAGCAGCTATAAGAGGCTCAAAGCAAAGATCAGAAGCATATTACGTATAAACTAAGGGACGCATTATCTGTAGAAACAGTTTATTCCAGTGGAGCATTTAAACCGGCTTCCTTCCCTAAACACAGCTAAACTACCCTGAGCCCTGCTTGTGTGCCTGCTCCAGAGGAGATGATGCTGTAGGTTTCACATTGTACAACAGAAAATATGTGCCAAAACCTTGACACTGTCCAAATAATTCAAAATTAGGTTCTTCTATTGAAAAAAAGTTTTTTAAAAAAATTCATTGTTGGGCAAGACAAACCAAAATGCTTGGGATTATTGAACCAAATGAAAGCATTTTCTTTTGGGCCAATTCAAGACTAACCAATGCTGGCCGAAGCTGCAGCCTGAACTATAGTTCAGATGCTGTTTGCCCCAAATCCTCTTTTGCAGGGCTGGTTCCCATACATCATGGGAGTCATATAACCATCATGAATGGGAGAGAATTAGTCTAGATGTGGCTCAGGCAAGTCAAGACTCATGACCTACCAAGTCCACATGAGATATTTCCAATTGGAAGTTCCCATGTGGTTTGTGTCAAGTGAAAAGGTTCTTGCTGATACACAATGTATTTTCTTCTACTCCTGTCACCCATTTTAAAGTGGTATCGAAACCAATAAATTATTCTTTTCCCTCTCCCTAGTTCATTAGTAACATCTGACAATGAAAACCAAGACATGATTGAAAGAAAACTAACATTAAACTTCACCTTGCATGCCATGGCGGCATCACATACTGTATTTCCTCACATACAGCGGTCACTTTGCAACTACGTAAGGCAAAATTAAAAGGGATGAGAATAAACCATGCCCCCATCTCATCTACCTTTCCTCCTTTGACAGTAACAACATCTCAGCTGCCACTGCCTATGCTTCAAAAAACCACCCATCATCTCACACAACCTTATAAAGATCCACTTGCTGCAGCCATTACTCCAGGAAATCATAGCCACTGAAACCTCTTCATTAGGCAGTTAGCAAAAAGACACCTGGCTTTGAACTTAAGGCACAAATCAATTATTTCTTTGTACTTAAAACAAGAGGAAGACAATTTTGATTTGTTATGGCAGACTAATCCAAACACCTTTCTGAGACAGCCAGGTGGTTCCCAATGCAGGAACCTGTATCTCACAGCTATGGAAAGGAGGGCAGAGAAGAGGGCTGGCCACGTCCACCTAGAAGAACCGTTTCCACAAGGTGTCTTTGAGGTCCAATGGAAATTAGATACCTGCGTGGTGGCCTAAACTACTGGGCAGAGCAGGGAGAATGACAAGGCCTCAGGAATCTTCCAGTACCTGGGCTCCATACGGACAGGGCAGGAGTTGGACCCAAAATACTTACGCTTCTCTTTTCTAAGCAAATGTTAGAAATATTTGCAATCATGACTGAATGGACGGCATTTGGACCACAGCATGAGTTTCCTCACCTCGCCCTGCCCTAGCACTGCCTGGGATGCTCAGAAGAAGCCTGCTTCGCTTTCCAAACACAAAACCTTATGTTACCACGTGGGTAATCAGCTCAGGAAAAAACACCTTAATTACAAAATACACAACCCTCTTTCAGATCTTTTAAAGGAAGGGCATAGACAGAATTAATAATGTTTTTCTTATGCTGTCCCCACTGCTCCTTGCTGCCCAGTGCCCTAAATCCACTGCTCTTGTTCTTCTAGCAAAAGCCAGTCACTCTGGAGGGCCTGTGACAATAGCGGGAGGCTGCTCCTCGGGAAGGAGGTGCAGAAGCCAAAAGCAGATAAGTAGATTTGACAGAGCCAAGCTCACACAAAATTTTCTTCCACTTGACTGTCCCTCTCCAACACAAAAGGCAAATCTGCTCTGATGAGGTGGCGCTTAAAAAAAGGCCACAATGGAAAAAACAAACCTGAAGTTGGGCTTTAGAGTGAAGGCGCGGTGGCGTCGGCACTGGCTGCCAGCAGGCAGGCACGCCGCTGCTGCTGCACGGCTCCCGCTGCCCTCCGCTCGGCATGGTGAGCAGGACAGGGGCAGTTTCAGAAAACATCTCCCACCACCTTTCCTGTGGCTCATGTGGGCAGCATCTGGTAGAGCGTGGCACTAGAGACGGAGGGCACCCATGGGTGTCATTCTGCACCAACCGAAGCACAACTGCTAGTGGTAGCTGGGCTAAACTTTGCTTGGGCTCATCTACACAAAAGAAAGCAAGCCCCAATTTGGGTAGGATGCAGCAGCGGTTGCTCGAGAAGAGGGCTGCTCGCTCTGCCCAGACTTTCCTTGCTCTACACAGCTGGGAAGGATCAAGCCATGACTGCTGTGGTGCTTAGGCCATTAATTCCCCTTCTGCTACAACCACGTCCCCCAGAAAAGTGGAATCTACTTTCCCACCTTCGCTAACACCCCTTGGGTGCGGGGAGGTGGGGTGGCACCATGGCCAGGTTGGGGTACAAGCCCTGCACATCCAGGCAGCTGGCATGAATCCAGCCCCCATGGCAGAGCCTGAAAACTCAGAGGGCTTGGAGAGCCCTTTGGTGGAATAACGGTGATGAGGAGGTGGTCTTGACCCTGTTCCTCGTGGTCGGGCACTGGCCACCAGGCTCAGCACCAAAGCTGAGCTCCCTTCATGGTCCACCCCAGAGGCATGTAGGCACTGACAGCCCTGTCAGACAGTTCAGTCCTACTAAGTTAGCACGTCCCCTTCGGCCTCAGCTTAATGTATTCATGTCACTGCTATGTTTTTTTGTTTCCTACGACTTGCTGTCACAGCTTCTGGTGTTTTGCTGTTTGTTTTGCAGTGCAGTTATAGGTTAGGGTTTGTTTTTTTTTCTCCAAATTAAAACAAACAAACAACAAACCCAAATGCAAATCATCCAGGAACAAACAGATGTCAGAGAGTCCAAAACACGCACTGAAGGTGAAAGCAAAGTCAGAACAATGCTGGACGTGTATAAACTTCCCCTGAATATCACCTACAGGTGCACACGTGCCTTATTTTCACCTCCATCTTCCATCACTACATATTCCTAGAGATCAGCTACCCGGGATTACTTTGAATAGGCAAACTGATGGGAGGAAAGGGAAAAACTTCTGGGGCACTCCAGAGTTTGAGTATTATTTATGTCACTACAGCTAGCGGCATCAAAGTTGGGAAACCACTGTGAGAGGGATGAAGGATGGGAAGGAGGTAACTCAGCCATTTCCAGTTCATCTCTCTTTGACCCCATTCCTTCACAATAAGAGTGCTTAATCAAAATCCCACAGAAAGCTCAAAGCAAAGCTGGGTCATAGCAAAAAGCCATCCAGTGTCTTAAAAAAACCCCAAAAACCCACCAACTTCAAACATCCTTCAAAAAGCAAGTCAAAAAGATTTCTGGTGTTTCTTTTTCAATCCGCACCATTTGTCATTATCCCTAATACAAACAGTAGTAGAAGCGGGTAGAAAGAAAAAAACATGTGTTTTTAGTAATGTGATGTACTTTAAATGACATGAATGAGTAACCAAAGAAGTTAAAGCAAACCTCAGGTTCTGTCAGGCTAAAAACCACAGGCATCAGCTTCCCCTACGCAGGTATAGACCACATGGAAGAATAGTCTTGCTCTTCTGCTGAAGCAACCTCATCCTTGTTGAAAGGGCTGAGGACCTTGTCTCGCCCCTTCCACCCACCAGTGATGGAAGAGGACTCTCATCTGCCCAGCCCACCACTTGATCTGTCTCCTCCTGGGGCAGCCTGGCAGTGCCTACAAAGTCACCAGCTTCACCTTCAAAATGGTCCTGCCAAATATCCCATTGCTCAGATGGTACCATCTCAGTGGAGGTTACCAAGGAATATATTTATTTCTACTGTGTACCCCTTGCTCCAACTTTCAAGACGTGCTTCTCAACTGATGTGTGAGGATACACTGTGCACACACAGCCAGCCAACGCTGCTCCTGGTTAAACATCAGCAATGTCCCCATGCCCTTCTTGCACATGCAGTATCAGCTAGAAAGGTTTCATAGGCACCGGTTGCCACACTAAGGGAAAGGTTGACTTTTCTGAGCATCCTGTAAATGCTGGGAAAAGAGAAGAATGGAAATGAAATGGAAGGAGCAACCTGGAAAGAAGAAGGGGAAAACAGGAGACCTTGGCTCAAAGGAGAGAGCTGACCACACTCTTAGCTCTGCCTTCATCTATAGAAGATGTTTGCTTTTTTAAATCTCAGAAAAAATGTGGTGTGTGAGCTAAGTTGGTCTCTAAGCAGATTTAACTTTGGTGACCTGAACTTACTCTGCAGATCACCATAGGTCTCTCTGACCTTGGCAGTGACACAAGGATCATATTTTCTCATGGCTGAATTACTCTGGAATAATTCTGCCAATGTATTAGGCATAAATAGCTTTTTATTTAGCATGTGTTCTCTCTTTCTGCCTCTTGCCTCCCCAGACAAAATCTATTTATTGGGATAAGGAAAACCCCACCCTTCATTAAGGTCTGGGTACACATCTTGAGGGCTAGACAGAAGAGTGGCTGCTTCATGCTCATGGCTATGTATTTTCAGACATTGCCTTCAGCAAGATGGATTTTGGAGTCAACTGGAAGATTTGTTGCTTTTGATTGGAGTGGTCAGTCTGCATATTTGCAGATGAACATACAAGTATCTTCAGACACAAAGGAGGGGGAATATACGGATTGATAGTGGGAAGGTTCAGCTTTGGTCGCCAAAACAGAAAACACGATCCTTGCTGTACATCTACATGTAAGTGAGGAGCAGCTCTACTAAAACCAGCCAAGCTGCACTGAGATAAGCAAAAAAAAAAAAATTAAAAAAAAAAAAAAATCACATCTTGGTCTTGCAGAAAATTGACCAGTTTGGAAGGAACAGGTAAACAGCGTGTTCTTGGACAAGAGTCAGCACAGTTTGGATGATGCAGACCTTTCCGTTCAAGAGTTGCACTGGTTTTTGCGTCTGGTCACTTGAGGTCACACCACAGAGCTCTGAGGCTCTGCAAAAGCCCTGCACGCTTCCTCCCTATGACAGAGGTGGCTAAAGTGGCTATTAAAATCAGTTGTTATTCTGATGCCACCTGATTCTTAATTGCTAAAGGAATGGGGACTGAAACCACAGAAAGGACTTCCTGGCACTGGCTAAGGAAGTATCAGTTTTTGAGGTCAGAATAACATCCCTTAAAAATATGAATCAGAACGGTCCTTTCATGCTGCATCTTGATAAAGGCAGGCAAAACATTAGCAGACTATTTTGATGAAGACCAGGATAGTTTTGTAATATATATACAGACACACACTCAGATGTGCATAAAAAGGAAAGAAAATACTTGCAACCCGGTATTCAAATTATCTTGTGACAGTCAAATAAATCCTAGTAAATACTGTTTCCAGTTTTCACCATCACTCTGAATGAGAGTCTCTTCTAATAAACTCATCGCACGTTGAGTGAAATGGAAACACAATTTTCCAACTGTTTGTAAACTGCTTGCTTCATCCGTACAGAACTTTTGCTGTACGGCTGACCACTTGCAACCTGCAGGCAACTCTTAAGACTGGGTCACCAAGGCTTCCCAGGCAGAAAAAGAAGTCTCCAGTCACACATTTGCACTCTTTCCCATAGCGGTGTCAGAGCAATAACCACCGATGCCAAAACTGGCGATTCTCTTGAGACTGGAAAATGCTTTCACAACTATCTGCCAATTATCTGAACAGTTGCCAACAATGCCAGCCTCTGACCCATTGCTAATCAGGCTGCCGTTTTCTATGCAAAGCAACTTTGAGTTTTGTCATTTATTTTAACTGCCTGAGCAGCTTCACCTGCAATTTGTGGTTTAGGCAGATGAGAAGGCAAGACAGAGATTTTCATCTGTAGTCACCAGTTGAAATTCAAAGTTCAGCTGAAAGGCATTCTTACTTATACCTTATCTAACGGCTTCTATGCAAAAGACTTTGACACAACAACCATATTGGCAATGGATATGATCTCAGCAGTGACCTGAGCAAGGAAAAATAGACCTGGAAAGGGCAATACGCTCTTGTCTGTAAGACCACGTGGAGGCTCCCCCTCAGGCTCACCTCTCACCAGCCCAGGTGACTTTATGCACATCCGAGGTTGCACGTGAACCTCATGCAAGAGCATGCAAGGAGAGGCTCAGGACAGCGGGTGCTGTACATGTTAGCTCAAAGATGACATGAGTTTCTATGCCCCATGGTACAGAGAAAGATGTAAATAAGGATGCTGAAGTCTCAAAGCAGTCAACAAACATGCTGGAAAGCACAACCTTCCGAGGTGCTGCAGGGATCTGTGCAGGTTAGGACTCCGGTGGGGCAAGCAGAACAGCTTATGAGGAAGCCTCCGCCAGGACATCCCTGGAAGCACCTCACTCAACTCCCTTCCCCAGGTTTACCCTGGAGAGCCATCCCTCAAGACCCCAGATAAGGCACGCTGACAAGGTGCTGAATGAAAGCCCGCACTGTCGCTGCCAGTAACCGGCCCTCCCTCCACGCCTGCAAACCTCCAGCACTCAAAATGCAGCATCATCCCCAACCTTTGCACTCACAGCTTCCCAAGGAAGCAAGCCCTGAATTTCACGTTTCTGCAGCACAGCAGGATCACGGGGCACAATCGGGAGATATTTTTTAGGACAGCATCCAAAGGGGACTTCCTCATTTTGACATAAAAATAAGAGTTTGATATTCTGCATAAAAATTATTAAAACCCTCCTCCACCTCATCTGCTAGTGAGGATTGCTACAAATATGACTACAAAACAAAGAGGACAAATGAGCCTTTTTGAATGTGTATTAGTGCGTTTAAATGGACCGAATCTGCATCTTGTTAGTTTGGAGTGGAAGTAGGTTTAACTCTGGTTTTACATTTAAAAGGAGACAAGGCCAGTGTGTGGAGACAAGGCCCAATGGCTACCACACCAGCAGACAAAGGACCCCGTGCCCAAACAGCACAACAAAGCGAAGCCCTGAGTTGTTTGAACGTGGCCATTCCTACCGCATCAACTCAGCAACAGGTTTTGTTTCAAGGCTTCGCTCACGGCGCCTTTCATCTCACAAAAGACCTCAATGTCGTTCAGTTGAAAGTTGAGCAAAGCGTTGCTACTGAGTTTCACAAGCCCCATCCATCAGGTTTTGTATTTAGGTCCCCCGCTCCCAGAGTCATGTGAAAATCTTCCACCAAAAATACACACACACTGATGAAGCAAGCAACGTCCTGATGGCAGAGAAAGCTTGAAACCTGGCCTCCTGAGAGTGAAGTATGGGAATACAAATGCTTCCCCCCCGCCATGAGTAATATTAAAATATAAATCTCTTTTTCTATGCACGTCAAGATTTTTGAACACTTCAGATCACCAATACAGGTTAGCAAAGATGACAACTTTCATGAGATGCTCAGGCCAGCATGTTCAGGAGCTGCAGACGACACGGCCTCACCCACACACGCAACGCCCGAGTCCGCTCCCCTCATCTTCAGCAGTACAAAACACTTTGTTCTGCTTCTCCACACAGAGCAAAAATTTCCTTCCTAAACAAATGACGAGTTTCAGCACAGGTTCATCCCTCCTTACTCTAAGCATTAAAGTCAGACTGCCAAGTGCCTGAGCGAGGCAATTAGTCCTCCCCGAGCCCTTCCACAGTGAATGGAGAGAAACAGAAACTCTCCAGAGGGAAATTCAGGATCGAGATGACTACAAGAATATGTGCGCTATTAGCTTTGAATACTGCACAGAACAGTAAAAACTTACAAGCAGCGAAGCTATGGCAAGGCAATGATGGCTAACGAAGGCTGACTATGCCCATCTCTGTTTCTAAACAAGATCTGGACTTCAAGGCCCCTTCTAAAATTACTCAGGATGGAAAAGCTGAATTTAGCTCCCATCCATCACCTTATCGTGAGGATACAACCTCATGCTTCCTGCCACTGAGAATCTGGGGAAAATGCAAAATTCTACCTCTTATCATCAAATCAGAATCAATTTCTTCTTCCTATTTTGCCTTACTTGAGGGGGAAAAAAAAGCCCTCCTTGAGAGATAGCTAAATTTATGTCTTACCAAACTGAATGTAAATGCAAGAAACAGGAAGCTTTTACTTGGAAACTGGAATTTCAAGCACTCAGGGGCAAACAATGAACCAGAGAGATAAAGATGCAATGGCAATGGTAGGGGACAGACCTGCCAAGCTTCCTGCCCGCGCTGACTCAAGAGCATGTGTCCTACCATGATACGGACCGGCCACACCGCTTGCTTTTATTTTGGTAATTGGTATTTGTTCCTGTGAAAACCCCTATAAAAACAAGTCGGAAGACTGGACAATAGTAGACCCGCCATCTCTTATAGCCAGATCTTTTACTTAACACTTTAGCAAAAGATGTAATCAGCGGATCTTTGTCCATTTATACAATTCTCTCTGCTGCGACGAGGATTGTATTACACTCTCCAGCACCCGTCAGATCAGAGCATCCAGCCTTCCCCATCACTTCAAGAGATTGATCTGATACTTGAAAGCACATTTGCTATTATCTACTCCAGCCCTTTGGAAATGACATTACACAGATACGGGGGGCAGGCAAATATTGCTGCTCTTTTATTATTCCTGCTGTTCCCTCGCTTGTAATATCTGAGAAGTTCCCAGGTCAATGGGATTACTTTATCTTCCTCCCCCTTCCTTTATCTCCTCCCTCACCCCACAGGTATCCGTGTCCAAATGGGACTCTTCGGCGGGGGGTTTGCTTGACCCGGGTCACTTGAAGGTCACGCTTTTCACCACTTGCTAATGCAAAGCTTCCCCCAGCCCTCCACAGCTTCCCCCCAGCCCTCCACAGCCCCCCGAAGCCTGGGGGGTCCGGGGCACGCACCCCTCTCCCGGCCACGGGTGCAGATGGAGAAGGCAAATGCTCCCCACTGAAGCTGCAGAAGCAAAATCCTCCCCGTATGGAAACGGGAACATGTTTTGTGGTTTTAAATAAACAAAGCAAAAGGAGAGGCTCCTGAAAAAATCAGCTCAGCATAGACTTTATTCCAGCACTAAACTTGAAGGATGGGAGGCTTAACTAGTTAGGAGCAACTCGGACTATATTTTTGCCTACCAGAACGAAGATCGATTTTTATTTAGATTGATTTTAAGATTTACATGCGAGAAATGGATACAATTGGATCAAATATATACTAAAACAAATTGTTGACTCCCATGAAAGCCAATAAAACCAAAACAAATTTCACAGATCTCATCTACCAGCATTTGAGATTTGTTTTATTTCATTATTTTGTATGCATTTACGGAGCAGAAATTTGCTTAACTCTTTTCCACTTTTCTTTTACTGAAACAATAAGACTCGCTGCAGAATATTTTGTACTTGAATATTATCACCAGGATAGCATATGGCAAACTAGCAGCAGGCAGTTTATCTTCATCCTCTTTGTAAGCTAAAATTAGCACAATGCTTTTGCAACAGTGTATGATGTATTCAGACCAGTACGATATACCTAATACAACTTCAGATCCATCCCTGGCTAACCTCCAATATTCAGGCAAACTGATCACTAGTTTTAATTGAGTATTAATATATTTAGTGTCAAGTTGGCATTTATCAACTTGAGAGGCACTTTTAAGTTTCACCTACACCAACTGCAACAGTAAATAAAATTTGTGTATTAATAACACACAGAATTTTAATTCATTTGTCTGAGGTAATTCTAATTTATATTAAAACATTATGTATGGAAAGCCATGCTGCAAAAACGCATATTTGTGCATACTCTGCTTTTCAGTAACACGATATAATTAATAGTGGTGAAGAGTTGATACACCCATGTTATGACTTACATGCTCCTCCTGCTGCAGCCTGCATTCCTACAGACTGCTAGCTGGTTACTTTATTGGGATTAAATTCAACCAAGTCACCAACTTTATTGGAATTAAATTAAACCAAGTCACCAACTTTACATTTCCTGATGCTGTGGCCATGCCAGCCCTCTCTGCTCACCAGTCTGCTGTTCAACCTGGTAAATTATGGCCACCTCAGGGGTTTTTTAGCTGGATTAAATCTGCGGTGAGACACAAATCTTAGCACCGCTTGCTAACTTGTTTCTTGTAGCTGTAACACCAAGGAACTTAGCACAATGCTCTTTCTAAAGGAAATACGAAAGGTCCTGAAAAAGCCCTGTACTTTACGAGGGTGGTTGTTTCACCACCTTTTTGCCAGGTTCACAGAATAAAAATGTATAATAGTGGGAGGTAGTCACATCCAAGCATGCATACGACCAAACACACACACAAACTATAAATATTTATATACTGACATCCAAAGATTTTGTGGCTCAGTCCGCTCACCAGCTGACAGAACAGCCCCCTGCTTTACCTACAGCCCATCACAAAACTGCAACACGGGACCAAGTCTGTCTGATAGCTACACTGAAATAATATCACCACGATTCTTGCTTTTACACAGCCAGCCTCACGCAGAATTTGCATGGGTTATTCCAGACAGATACAGAAAAAAAAGAAAATGGGCAGAATCCTGCACCAAAGCCTCTCCTAGGGCATCCTCACTGCCACAGCCAGGGACAGGAGAGGATAAATAGGAGATGCTTTACTAAGCAGGGAAGGGAGGAGGAGTATGGCACGAGCATAGTATTTCAACTCCACTTCGTTGCCTCTCTTCCACCCGTTGCAATTTGCCTGTGTCTTATTCCCTACTCTTTAGCAAGAGGCTGCTACACTCTGACCTTACAGTGCCCTGAAAGAAACTTAAACACAATTTTAAATGATGACACTTTACTTCAGGCAGTTCGGTTAATACTGACCACATTATCTTTTTCCCCTGCTTTACAAAGGCAGGCAATGCAGAAGCGCGTGTGCTATAAGCCAGGGCCCCAAGGAGGAGCACCACGGCGGGGTTTCTCCCTCAGTGCTGTGCCAGGGAGGGAGCAGATCCTCTTGGCACAGCAATGAGAGCAACAAAAGGTTCTCCACCCTTACAAGCCTTGCTTCCATGACCTTCACTTGCTCACCAGACAGAGCTAAGATATGCCTTCTTCTTAAGTCCATCGGGACGCTACAGACTCCAGAATATTTTTAGCATGCATCCATGTGACACTAACTGCTATTCAGAGCTGGGGGAAGATTTAAGAATCAGTTAGGATACATCCACCACCTTTAGCTCTTTTCTGGGGACATAACTGGTGCCTCCTAGCAGGTCTTCTCCTGCCCTTCTGCAAAAGATGAATTTACAGCCCTGAGACACCACACAGTACCAGGGTTGCAAGGGCCATCGCTCTCCTGTGGCATGGGATCAGCCATGGAAAAAACAAAGTTGAAAAGGCTGTCCCTACTGTATTTTTATTTACTTATATGATGGTTCTTCTTTCTAACACCTCCACATTATGCTTCTGCAAAGAGCAACCACAAAAAACTGCCTGCAAACTCTGTGTGAGATTTTCAACACTCATGAGGAAGCAAATAAAAAAATTAAGTATACAAATATATATATATATATATATATATCACACATGTCTATTAAATGCCAGAGATACCACCTGATGATGAGGAAGTTCCCAAGCCGCAGAGTGCCGGAGGGTGGCAGAGGGCTCTGGGGAGACAGCACTTGCCCTGACGTGACACTGCTCCCATGGCACGTCACGGGCCCGGCCAGGCTCTCCCGTGCCCTTTCCCACCTCCCAAGCCCCACCAGTAAAAACTCAAGCGTGCCAAAGGCAAGATGCAAAGGCTACACGGAGGAGGCATTATGGCTAAAGAGACAAGCCAGAGAGCTAGAAGGTTTTACCAACGACACTTTCATTCAAAGACCCGCCAGAACAGCGTCAGGCATTTGCTTAGTCACAGCCCTGCGATCCCCTCCCAGCTCGGGGAGAAGAGATGTCGGGCCTCTCCCTCTGGTATTTCACATGGCACCGACTACTGGGTCACCAGGCCAGCGAGAAACGGTCCCTGATGAATTATACGGTGACAGGTGGCTCTGCCGCAAGCCACAGGGGCTGCCCCGATCACCCAGAGAAGGTCCCCATTTCATTCATGAGTTTCAATAAAAAAATAAAAAAATAAAAGCCCGTGTGCATCAATGTGCTTAGAAAAAATGATGTCAGCATCTTACAGCGTTGATCCTATTAATTAATCCCTTAAAGAATGCCCCCTCGCCCACAAACATATAATGTAATGCCGGCTTAATCTTACCTAAAAAAAAATACAATGCAATAAGATTACTAGTCTGACTCTGCTAACTGTTACAGCACTGCTTAATCCTGTATTTCAGTGCTTTAACAAGCTCCTACAATACTGTACGGAGTTTATCAGAGCAGTTGCCGAGACAAGAAGGACTTATGTTTTAAACAATATAATTCCACGGTCTTTTGTGCTCTTTACACGTTATTTTTATACAATGACTTTCATCCCGGAAGATCACAAAGCCTATTGCCTGTTCCTGTTTCCAGTGAAGTCTTCCTTTCAGGTTTCATATTGGAGCAGGATTAGAAATGAAAAAGAAATATATACATATTATAAAGGGGGGGGGGGCCATAGCAGCAAGATCTGCTGGGGCAGGATGCTCATTCCTCCCGTCCCCCGAATGCAGCTGGGATGGGTGACACCGAGCTGGCCCCCTCCTCTCAAAAAACTGCAAGGGAACCCACCTTGGTCCCGGCCCAAAAAAGCAGGTGCAAGCAAGACCTACCAAAGTATCATCCCTCCATCCCTGCAATAACTCTGTCTTCATCCCCAGGCCGCCCTCCCACCGGCACAGCCCCGCTCTGGCAACACGCGCCCGCAGCCAGGCATTTCCTGATCTTTGCTGGTTATAGACATATTAAGCTTCTCATGGAATAGAAGAAGAAAGCTCTGCTCCCTCCCTGTAATTATCAAATCAGCTCGAAAATGAGGAAGAATTGAGAATCCTCATTATAGCACATCATAAAACGTGGAGAGGTCTCGCGCTCGCTGTATGTTATTGGCACAGTCTGCCAACAAAACTTTACAAAGAGCGCAGGAATTCATGTTTGCAGAGATATTAAAGTCATAAAAGGGGAAATTTGTATTTTATTTTCCCACAGCCTAAATGAAGGTGAACCAAGCAAATTTGGCAAAGAGCGCTAGTCAGATGCCATTTCCCACAGCAGCATGGTATTTTCCTCTGGGAATAAAACATTTTCCTTCAACTACTGTTTATAACTCTTATCAGTTCAACAGCAATAGAGCCATCAAGTCCAATATCTTGTGGAAAAAAGTCAAGGTCAACAAGTACTTGCATTTTCGTTTATCTTTAGCTGCAATTGCTACTGACATTCAATTGGGTAATAAACATGAGGACTGTCAAATGCTCTCAGCAAACAGGTGATCCAAAAGCTATCAGAGAGAAAGAGGCTACCGCCAGGTAATCAAACAATCCTGTTGCAACAATTATGATTTGAGTGCATTCATTTACAGAAGCAATCACCTGTCAAATTTGAATGAATAGCGTCAAACCATTCCCACCAGCGGGGTAATAAGGGCGAGAAAATACAAACTATGTCTACTTTTTTCCCAACAAAAGCATGCCAGCATTAGCAAGAGCCATTCAAAAATAGGGTAAATAAAAAATCCAGTATCTTATTTCCTGAATTGAATTTTAAAAAAATATTTTAACATAAAAACCAGAGGAGATCTGTCCAAGTAGCTCGATCTCATGTCCGTCTCTCCCAGGAGCAATAATGGATGTTTTGGAAACCCGTAGAGAAAGGGGGGTTACACAGAAGCGGCTGGGCCGCGGGTCTGACAATCAGCACTTGGGCAGCTTCCTGAGCCAGCGGTTGCATCTGGACCAGGGTTTTTAATAGCTACAGAAGGACCCATTTTTCCACGAATTGGTCTAATCTCTTTTTGTCCCCTGCTGACCTCCACAGCACACTGTAGCAATAAATTTAACCCAAGGCGTAAAACATTTTTGTTTGTTTGTTTTAAACCTGCTAACACTCTGGAAAGCTCCTGTGTCATGAGACTTGGTGAACACCCACCCTTAGTCCTTGCATTATGGGACAAGCACCCACTTTCTCCACACGTAACTCATTTTTTAAAGACTTTTCTTCCAAACTTAGTAATCTTTTTTTTTTCCCCTCCCAGCATTTCACCTGAGAGGTAGGAAAATGGTTTACATCAAGCAGCCCGACGGCACACCCTGTTGCATCACTAATCCAGAAAAAATGCGTGCTTACAGGTTTACACTCATTGCGATAAAATGTTTCTCAAAAGTGGAGGCCATCTCAGGAACACAACTTTGCTTCTTTAACCTCCGATTCAAAGAGGTCAACGATGCACACCTGAATGTCACACTCTGCCTGCATAAGACAGCAAAAGACTCAGCTGAAGCCACCAAGACCTGGAGAGGCAAATGGGGATCAGGCTGGTGCCTTCGAGATGGAAAGCATATGGGCCATATGGGAAGTTCACTGGCTTCAATAAGCCACTGCAACGTAAAGGAGCACACCCAGGATGTGTAGGGGAAAACCACCCCCACCACAATAAAGCAACAATTTTTCTAAATCGAATCATATCAGTGACCTTCAAAACACAAGACTCGGGTACTGCTAAAAAGGGGTATCTTGGACACCGAAAACTTCAAACCTGTTTCTACCACAACTTGCAACCAAACTTCTCTCTGCCCCATCCAAGGAGGAAAGCAAGATGCCCTTCAGTCCTACACCTGAGTTTTTGGGTAACAGCCCAAGATGTGATTTAGCAACGTGATATTTTCCACCGCTGTTCCCTGCTCGGCATATTCAAGATCTTGTCCTCAGTAACACACCCGGGGCCGTGCAGACACACTTTGGGGCCTGCAAAAGCCCTGCACCACTGATGGGATGCGCGGTTCAGGGTCAGGGCCATGTTCTTACATACACGTCTATGTATACATAGACTTGCGCACAGCCACACAAATGTTTAGTGAGCTAGACATTTCTAAGTTTAGAAAAACTTGCCAAGAAAAAATAAAATAAAAAAAGGACTCCAGCACATGAATTTTGCTGCTTGATTACAGACAGGCCAAGAAGTCAGGAATATTTGTATTTCCATAGCCACTTTAAAGGTAAACAGTTCCCAAAGTCTTCTTCCCTCCTTTTGCTCTGCCAACGATGGCAATAGCTTCAGCCTGAGGGATCTGCCTCCTGACGCGATCGCCTCTCTGCTCCCCGCCCGGCTTTTCCTAAGCAAAGACTGAAAGTCACATTAAACTGTGCTGAAATGGTTGTGCTGGTTTTGAACTGCTTATTATCTCTGGGGACTGACCTGAAAAACAAGTTGGTACTTAGACAGAGAAATTCAAGTTTCCCCTGAAAGGCAAATGGGAGGAAGGAAGGTTTTTTTACAAGGAAAAGAATTAGTTTACAACTGTGTTACCCACAATTTAGGCAAAACAAGCAACATTTGTAAGTATTTAAGTTAGCTTTGCCAAATCAAAAGGAAAAACGCCTGGTAATAACAGACGTTCGGAGCTAATGAGAACGATTAAAATAAATCCTGACACCGGGAATAGATTGATGCTTGAATCATGACAGACACCCGCTTCCAAGCGAGGACGCTCTCCATGCACCATACTGGAAGCGTAACCCTGCCTAGCTGAGGCACAGAGGCTTAACGCTGCCGAAATCTAACTTTAACAGCTGAATCAGGCTGATGAGACAAAAAAAAAAAAAAACACACCACCCAAACCAGAAGGAGGAAAGAAACAGTTTCACGCCCTCCGGCTTTAGAGCAGAATGATAAATTGACATCGTGTTGTTATGAGCATAATCCTCAACTACTCAATCACTGTTAAAAAATAAAACATGATTCTGGGGAGATAAAAATAATTAATGCTGGTGCTGCTGAAGAATATGCACCTACACGAAGAGTTTCAAATAAATATGGGGTTGTTTGAAATCTTGTATCTCACGTCAAAGGAAGAGGGCACAGGTGCTCATGCTGATTTAAAGCCAACCGAGTGCTGCCCGCTTGATGGAAAAGCAAGAAAAGAAAAGGGGATGGCAGAGCCTCAGCAAGAAAACTGATACCGCTCCGTTTCCAAACAAGCCTATTACGCTTAATTCGGGATTCACAATACATAAAGCACCAGAAAAAATACCGGGAGCAGCCCCTGTTGACTAATGCCCTGTCTTTTCCAATCGAGGGTCACATCCAGTCTAACCGATCACATGATAATGGCATCAGAAAAGGTCAATCAAAGACAAGCCGAAGCTTCCACTGCCTGGCTGACCTTCGGAGCTTGTGACAAATTGCTATCAGTCAATGTCAACTAATGACAGAGGCTCTTTGGCTAATCAATTGTTCTAAAAATGATCAAGAAAACTACTCGCAGGACAGCTCATTTTCACATCAATGCCTGTGAAGTATGAAAAGCTCATTTTTTTTGAGTTTTTAATAAGCTCATAAGTAAAGCAGTTACTTGGTAACAGGGGTCACCTTAGTGAAAAGACAGAACCTTTGTCTGCCTTTTACATATTCTTTTATTACCATATTATAGTAAAAATATGCCATGCCATTACTATGCCAGAGGGCTACATAATAAAGTAGGCAATACTTCATACATTTTTTTTTTTAGATAAATACTTCTGTGGTTTAGGGGCCTCTGTTTGGATGTAAATAATTGTCGATATACTCGCCACGTATTTAAATGCAAAGCAATCACCACCGGCACGCAGGTGACGTGCCCACTCATTACTCATCCAAACTTCACGTGACAGAGCCGGTAGCGAAAGCTACGCTGCAAAATTCAGTGGCGCTGCCGGGAAGTGAAGGTCTAACAGCAGCTATTTTGTTCTTAAACCTACCCATCCCATGCGAGTGCAACTTAGTCCTACTATTTCCGACAGAATTCACATTCAGTAGGAAAACCGCATGCTCCAAAACCCCCTAAGCCCTGCAAAAGCAAACAGACATTTCCGCCCTGGAAGGATTTTGCCTGTAAAAGCCAAGGTGGAAATGCACATAGGCTTGGACTGTGGGACATATATCACGGTTCTCCCTGTATAGCAAAGAGGTGGCTGCAGACTGGAGATTTGTCCATCCCTTCATCATACCTGCCCCTCCCAGCATCATCTTTGGCCACTTCTCAGGGCCTCACAGCTGAGCCATGCTCTAATCCGCATTCATGCATTACATATTACCAAAACAACAAATCCACACTGGTCTAAGGCTCGAGAAGTACAGACACAATTATGCTTTGCTCTTCCATAAGGAGAGCATTAGGCAAAGTACATAGTAAGGCATCGCACCCTAAGGAGCCTCTTGAGAAGACAGCGCATTGAGCGGGAACAAGGAGCCATCGTTCCAGCACGGTACTGCTTTTTACCTGGGTTTACCTCTTTACTTGGGTGACTCCCACCCACAGCACCTGTACTGCCAAAAAGGATTTACCCCAAGGAAAACACCCCTCGCCAACCCAACCACCCCCAAAGCAATCCGCTGCCTCGGCGGCGGGGGGGGGGGGGGGGGGGGGGGGGGGGAGAAGTGACAAACAAAAACATTAAAACTATTGTTTTCATCGGAGAAACTGCAAAGTGACAGCAGTTTCAGGTTACACCCTAAACCTGCCTTGCTATGGTAGTTTTTCAAATTAAAATATCTTCTGTGGCCTCCGCCACTCTTGAGCCGTCCATAGGCAAGAAAGAAAGGAGGCAGGGCAACACTTAAGCTCAGCCATAATTGGAAGTATGTGAAAAATGAAGTGTCAGTTCGGTCAATAAAGGGCAAAGGTGAAGGGGAACTGCAGCCCAAACTCGGTGCGAAATGTGCTCATTAAGACACCCAATCCGCGGGCTCCTGCCCACCTATCCCATTAGTCATCGGCCATCTGACCGCTTCAAATGCCTTGCCTCCCCGCTCTTATTACTTTTCTTCTCCCATGTTAAAAAAAAAAAAAAAAAAAAAAAAAAAAGGCAAGCTGGTATATAAATCCTTGCTCAGTCATCTGGAACATAATGTGGCCCTTCTCTCCCCCTCCGCCCGGCTCTGCCGCCTTCCTTCGCAGCCTCCAAACAACCGCCTTGAGATTCCCAGCAATAATAAACGCGATTGCCTTTTTGCCTATAGGTTGCCTGAACTCCTACAAAAGCCTGAAAAAAAACCATTGCAGCAATTGATACATTTTTATAAAGAAATATCGCCACTTTTTACTGCCGGCTTGAAAGAGCAACAATTATTTGGAGGTTAAAAACATGTTTTGAAGCCAGGCCGAGGCTTGCACAAAAAAAATGGGAAAGAAACAATATGCACAAATAGGAGACACTGATGGATTTATTTTCTTTTTCTTTTAAGCCATGTAGGAGAGCTAACCATGGGAATTAAAGAGCCCCACTCTGGATTACAAGTGACTGTACCAGGGCTTTGTTCAGCATCCTCCTGGCCTGAGTATTTGAAAAACAAACAAAATACATCTGTTAATACCCCAAACCAGAATCTTTTACAGTTAGAACATGCAATAAGATAAAATAGTGTTGCCGTGAGCTCAGCATCACCCGCCTGTACCTAAGAACTTGCTTTCCTTTTTTAAATAGAATTTAGCAAGTTATTTCTCCGCTGTGTAAACTCAGATCTCTTTGCACCATTTGGAGACAGACCTCCAAAGGCCCTTCACGATAAGTTCAGGGAAAAGAGCCCACGAAACTTTTTCATAATATTATTCTGCATTCCTGTACTATAACTATCCCCTACGATGACACAATACCGGGCCTTTATAAGAGGTTGTGTCAACGTGCTATGCAATAACATATCCTGCTGTTCAGTGGCAGGAGACCCCTGAACAGCTCCCTAGCAGTTAAATATGGATTTCTATAATAGATCAAAGCAGGTGGGAGTCATTACTATTTACTAAGTAAATAAATTTACATGTTAAAAGAGACTTTTAAATGTTTACAGGAAAGAGCATCTCTCTCCTGTTTTCAAAGGTAATCATTCAATGTGTGTTGTGCATAGGGACACAAATAGGTTAAAAATGCACTTTGTGGGGATTAAAAGCAGTGAGGAATCCAGTAAAGAAGAAAAATTTCCAAAAAGTCCAAAAATAGACCTTAACATAGTCTGGGTTAAGGACTAAGGGAGAAAACTCTTGCTAAGGGGCTTAAGCTTTCCAGTCTGCGTGCCCCTCTGAAAACGCAAAGTTCACACTCACATCTTGGTGATACCTTCAGCCAGGTTGGAAACCCAGCCCAGAAGGTGCTTTTCCTTACCCCAAAGGGGAAGTAGGTTGTGGGAACAACCTAAAAATAGACAGTTTTAGAGGGCTATATTTCTGGTGATTAGATTGGGTTTTTTTTAAAATGGCAAATGCGCTCTTGACAGATGGAACCAAAAGGAACTTTTACAAACTCCTAAAAATAGGGAAGCCCATAATATACTGAATATATGTCACGCTACGCATGCATCTCGAGTTAACTCCTGTGCTCACAAGCACAAACGTGCGGGTCCCCAGCCTTTTGCTGCCACCCCCCCCGTGGCACCCGGCTGCTGCGGCAGTACCATGCCGGCTGCTTCTGCTGCCGAGTAAAGCATCCGGCAGAGGCGAAACCATGAGTTTGACCACAGCGTTGCTGCTCCTCACATCAGGCCACAGAAGAAAAGCCTCCAAATCACGGCATTTTGAACTTAAACGTAGTTGGGGAGAGGCAGAGTATTTGCTATCTTTTTCTTCTCTTCGCTTTTGGTCATTCAGGATCATGTTTTTTGACATCTTCCCCATGTGGGAAGGCTAAAACCACGCTATTTTTACACAAGGTGTATATGCAAGCATGGGTGTGCTTTAACAACTGAGATTCCCCCATAATCTCAGCCTTCAGAGGGCTTTGAGCAAACAAAACATAAAGCAAGGCTCAGTGAGACTACCGCTGCCCTTCCCGCATCCCCATTCCTCAGAAAAACCCACCGTTTCCATAGGTGCCAAGTGGCCTGAAGGCAGGTCTCAGTAACAGAGACCCTCTGGACAGGGGCTCCTTTCCACAACTCCCTTCCCAAACTTAACCTGAGAGCTCCAATTAGCAAATTCCTGCTTTTTTGCTCTTTCCTGAAGTTTTAATGCAATAAGCCTTCTTCACAACATGCATCCATCAAGCCCTGGCAACAATTCCAGCCTCAATAAACCTCACTCTAGAATTTGGGTCAACGTTTCAGAACCGGCTAAAGCATCATTGACAAGTCTTTCTGTGGATATTTAATAGGATTCAAGCTCTAAAGTCGCTTTAGAAAACCCTTCCTGACCGAGGTTCTAGCATGCACCTTGCTAGGAGCAGACCAGGATGGCGATGATGAAACATCAGATACGACCGGCACTCCAGACTAATGAAATGTCACATTTAGGAGAAAACGAAGCCTGAAAATCTTAAAAAGTACACTAGGAACTGAGAAGCTCGATTTCCGAAGTGCCCAAGAGGTTTAGGAGCATGCTGGCAAGCCTCCCCGCAGATGTTTTGTCCATGCACATATATACATAAACACGCGCACATCCGTCCAGTAAGGGAACAGCCCTATCTGAGTACAAAAACCCCCTCCAAACACTGTTTTAGTTCAAAGCCTATTTTTGCAGCAGCTTTTTCACCCTTAAAAAACCCAGGGATTTAAAGTTTGCTCCAAAAGCAAGGGGCTCTAATGAACATATTGACACCACTTCAACTATAGCATTGTGACCAGCACCACTAGAATATATACGTATACATACTTGAAAGAAAAAAGGCCCCCTGAATTTATGTTGCATATCATTTTCCAGTAAAAGTCAGAGGTCAGAAGGTTACCAGTTTCTGCCTCGGCTCTGCAACAGTTTACTATTCCAGGCCCCATTTTTACTAGGCTATACTTGCGATGAAGTCAGCAACTTTTCTTTAAACAATAAAGTGTCTCAAATACTTAAAATTCTATAAAGAGATGTTATTCACCATGTACGTTAGGTCCATGCGTATAAAAAATTAAAATATACTGGTTTAGTTTAAAAACTAATCTTGTTAAATGCAGACTTTGCAATGCTAATCAGTACTGCTCAACCTTTTTTTGGAAACACAATTCCTTTGTTGTCTAACAGCACTTGAATGAAACATGATCATAAAACCAGATTTAAAAGTATATACCTATTGTGAGTTCAGAGTCAACTTCAATAAAGCACTCCCTTTTATATTCAGATTAAGGATCCTTTTTAAATTTTAATTGCATTAAATTAACACTAAATCCACTGCAGTTGGTCTCTTCAGAAAAAGTATGAAGCGTTTAAACAGCTTCTCAGGAAAAACCCAGAACTCCAGTTTTTTAGACTTCAGAGCTTCTGAGACAGCGTTAATTATTTGTAGTATGTCCCACTTCAGTTGCACCAAGCTCGTTTCATACTTGTCCTGCTAAATCAGTTACTCTGTTTGGCTTGGCACTCAAACAAAACATTTTTGCATTCAAGTAAATTGGAATTGAGTAAAAAAAAAAGTAAATAAAAGCACTGCTCAGGATTTCGTAAAATGGGCCAGCTAA
>NW_028121209.1:37500-59392 GCF_965183815.1 Platalea leucorodia
CCAGCGCAACGGCCCCATCAAAGGGAGGGCCACATTTGATGAGGCCTCTGAAGCAGTTATTGACTTGTGTCATGGTGAACATCAAGCCTTAATAAACAAAAAAGCTACAGACAAAATTATTTGGTTAATGGCTAAATTGGAGAGTCAATATAAATAACATTACATACACTTATTACTGCAATCCAACAACAGCTGGGCTTTGAGTCAAGTTAACACTAATACACAGTGGGGGAAACCCTTGCCTTCTGCTTATATTAAAGAATAAAATGGATTTTTTTGAGCACCAAGCATGTGAAAGGGGGAAAAAAAAAAAAGAGGTCCTGGCCAAGGAACGAAAGGCTTGACCATAAGTACATAAATAAAAGAAATCGCTTTCTATTACAGGTGATAAAAATTGTACTCAGCATCTTTTGATATATATCTTCTCAAAAGTTTTGCGAGCACAGCCCTCTTGTGGGCTCATTTGTGTTTGTGTAACAACTGGAGACAGGGAACGGCTAATTCCTTTAGCTGTCGGACGAACCCCTGCTCCTCCGGGCTACGAGAGAATTGGCTGCAGGTATAATCATTCACCCCCTCGCCCTGGAGGAACTGAGCTGCTGCCAGCAATTTGTCAACATAATTTGGGCTTACTGTTTTCCTTCTGAAGTTTTATCTTATTTTCTTTTCCTAAATTAAATACATCTTCATTAGAAAAAAAGTAATGCGTTATGTTTGAAATGTTCTTCAGATTTCTCTTAATTCCTCCCTTTTAAAAACCTTCCCCCAATCCTCTTGAGGGTAGTGACCCACCATGTTAGGAAATACTTGTGCTCACTACAGGCAAGAACTTGAAGCGAAAAGGGGGCCGCTTCATAAAGTCATCACATCCATCCCCTACAAACTTAACCCACCTATTTAGCAAGGATTTACTTTTTGCATAGTTTATCCTTCTGGTTGTTGGCTATACTGATGTCCCCAACCTCGCTTGGGCAAAGCACTCAATACGGCTGCTCAATACCTTAAGCGTATAATCCATAGTACCGATGCTGAAGCTAAAGCTACATGATAGACAGACATGGTCTTTGCAGTCCGCAAGCCTTATCCCACTTCACTTCTGGAGGGCATGGCTAGTAGTAAGCCTCAGGTAGCCTGGTCCCTATCCAGTATAAAAGAAAGCTTTGGAATTCTCTCTTAATTGGGACAAAAACCTTGAAAAATACAAATTTGTATGCAGGACTAAAAATATACTTTGATAACGTTAAAAATATATAATGCCACGTATTTCCGAGATTCCACACGCATACATTGTTTATTCCAATCTCTGTCAAGTGCAGACTTTTGGGGACCATGAAATCCACTGTCATGACTACTCTGATTTTCTGGGAGGGTCCACTCATGCCTTTGCCACCTGAACATCAACTTGCGGAGCTAACCGAGGCTGCCAGCCAGCAGCCAGCAATCTCACCTCCCAGCCTGCCAAAGCCACGTGGGGACATCACGTGCAATACAACCAAAACCAAGGGGGTCAGAATAAATGATACGTGCAGGAACCTCAAAACGCTGCAAAACAGATGCTTTTTAGTGCCAATAACTCTTCCGTAATGTGCTTTATGCAACTTTGATTCGGAGGTGAATTATTTTTAATAGAACAAAAACAATGGCACAAACGTCGGGTTCAGATGGAAAAGAAGTGCTCCAAGCCCACAGAAATAAGGTCATTGAAATGACAGACAGGTGATAACTCCGCCTGCAACTAAGCAGCACAGCAAGGGCGACTCTTGCACAGATGGAAACCTTTGCAGCGTTAGAGGCGGCAGGGCCCGCTGAACTAAGAAATTCTGCGTGGAAGTCTCGGTTCTGACCTGGATTCCCTTCCTAGCCCCAGAAAAGTTGTAAGCTTTCTATCTTTAGTTTCCCCTTATTTCAAATGAGGGTAAGACTCTTCTCCGCCACATAGGAAAAATAAGATGTAAGCTGTCTTTATGCATGCAACATAGGACGGTTTCTGAGACAAACAGACAAAAGGAAATGAGAGCAGGTATCAATGCGAATACCATAGAGGATGGAAAACAGGACTTTTGCCACTGATTTTCACAAGGCCAGAATTTCACCTGAAGGGACCAGAGGCACAACTAACATTGCACAGTGCAAAGACCATCAAACCAACATCCACAAAACAGCGCTAGCTCTCTCCATTAGCCCTGCTATCACGATTCATTGCTGAACCTACTCAGGTTCAGAGAAGGAGCTAACATCTTTGTGCAGCACAACATCGGCTGTGTACCCACATAGGTATCTCTAGCACACCGCAGCTTTCTGATCCACCCCGTACCCTCAGTGTATGGAGGAGAAGAGGGTATGGCAGGGAGAGGAGAGGAAAGGGCCTGAGAGTCCTCAACAAGCTGAATGGAAAAGAAAACACAAGTGCCAAAGGACAGGGTGATAGCGCTTTCCAAAGGAAAAAGAATAATTAGAAGCAGCAAGCATAAACCACAAAAAATAAAGGAGAATGAAATGGAGATCATCCGACTGGGTGGGACATAAAGACAAAAAAGAAGGGGAAAAAGCACAGCTCTTCTTTTCCAGGAGGCACCAACGCCCCGTCAGTTCTGCAGGGGCAAGACTCGTAAAAAACGTTTGTGCGCACACGGGTGTGTATGTTCACAGCTATGCAGAACCCCCCCAGCCTGGGCTGCGTTCTGCTGGAAGCACAGTCCCACCACCTTCTGCACACGCTGAAATCAAACCTGCTGTGCTTGGGGAACCATCTCCGAGTCCCTCTGTGGGGGACAAGCTAGGCAGACGGACTTTCCCTCTGAAAGAGGACGCCGGAGCCACCCAAAACCACCTCTGGCAACAAGGAAAGCAACCCTCTTTTGGGCAGCAGCAGGTTTAGACCTCAGGCTTTGCTTCCTGCATTGGTGGTTGCTGCACGCGATAGCCATGATGGACACCCATGAAGCCTGAGCAGGAACGGTCTCAATCACAGCGGGCCTTACATTTGATTGACCTTACTCCATTCCTCATTTTTTTAATCTCAGTTCAACAGTAAACACCACCTGCCCAGCCAGGTTAACCGAGCCAGCTGATGGTGATGCAGGGTTTTTGTCTCCCACACAACAAACATTGACTAGTACTTTCTATTTAGAGCAACCCCGCATTGTAAACCTGTCTCCTCCCTTTGATAAGAGCCATATCGCTAGATAGCATTAATCCCCGTCCCTTTCTCAACACAAGGAAACACAGCCTCGCGGTCAGGGTAGATAAAATCACTGCTCCACGTAGATTTTTTTAAGTTTAATATCGTGCAGAAACATGCACAAAGTCAGCCCCAAATGACACCGCTACCTCCTGAAGGTTGGTGTGCAAGGCCTTGAGGTGTGTTAGTCCTCCTTGGCTCCTACTGAATTTAATAGGACTGGCGTATTTTCCACGTCTTTCTAGACCAGGAAAAAGGCCTTCAGAGACAAATAAGAGTTTCCTGTTCAATATTTCATGTAATGATTCCTCCAAAGGTGTAAACAGGAAAAATGCCTTGCCACTTAGCCAGAAAATGAGCATCTGCCGTCCCTTCCTTTTATTGCGTTTACGTGTTAAAAGTCATTTAGAAGGGGATCTGCCAGATGCCCAAGTCTGACTGAGACGGCGCAGGCTCTCAGATGGCTGGCTGAGGTCCCGAACCCAACCTGCCCGGGCAGATTTGAGGTGAAAGGGAGCCCTCAACCTCTCCCATCCCTCTCCCTCCCCCCCCACCAGGGGCCCAGCAGGCAGCCTCGGCGGGAGTCGATGTTTTGGAGAGATCTGCACTTCACCCTGAACATCTGGGCTCAGGCAAACAGCGAGGGTTTACTTACAGCAAAAACCACATCTCTAAGCATTCCCCTTACAGATTTTTGGGGGTGGTGTCTTTTGGGAAGACAAAATTAACCCGTCAGGGCATCCGCTGCGAATTTTTTTACATGCACTTAAATGCAGGCTCCGACTTTCAGCATCCCATCAGCCCAACCGGGGCTTCTTGGGGAGGGAAGGCACGAGCACAGCCCTCACTCTGCAACAACCATACTTCATTTCAGCTCCATCGCAAGCAAAAACGCCAAGCGTATGTCACAACTATCAAATGGTCTTTTTAGCTAACTGACAACAGACGCCATTCGGAGTCAGCGTATTTTGATTACGGCGCATTGTTAGCAGGATTCAAGAGCCTGCTCGCCTCGCAGTGTTGTTCAACACTAAAATTAAATTGCGGTATAATTAGCTTCGCTCCAGCTACACCTTTCCGTCTGAATGGATGCGATACCTGCAAAGGCTGCGCTGGGTATAAAATGTGTTCCTGATTATAAAGTGTTTGCTTAATCTCGAGGGCGCCGCCTTGTTTTTTAAGGCTCTCTGCAAGTCACGCACTCTAGTACGTGCTGCCCGTTATCTCCAGAAGGCTTAAAACTGGAATCCCCGTGATTCACATTTTCCAACGCTCATGGCCAAACCCTTCCGCAGATCAGCTCTTCCACTTTCTACCATTTCACAATAAGCCAAATCTGCAACGAGGCAGAAGCGGCTGAGTGGCCTGGTTCTGCGAGCCACACGCCAGCGAGCCGGCAGCCACAAAACACACCGAGCCCGGGCTGCGGAAGCCGGAGTACGGCGAGCTCCAGGGGTGGTTCGCCAGGCTGAGGTGGCCGCGGCTCCCCGACGCCTCCACCCGCTCATTGAGGGATGGCTTGGAAGCACGTCTGGCTGCCAGAGTCACCCGAAAAAGTTGGGCTGAGAGGCCCCTGTGGCCTCGCTGCGCCTCCCAGGGAGGTTTTGGAGTACCCAGCGGGACTCGTAGCACCGTAGGGCTCACGGCACAGCCCCACGTGGACCCCTGCCTCTGGATGGGCAGACCTCGGCACGGGCAGACCATCCACCACCCTGCAAATGCTTCCAGTCAGCCCCACAGCTCTGCTGCTTCTGCAGAAGTTACTGGTGGCACTGCTACTTACTCCATGCTGTGTTTAAGTTTATCCCCTCCCTCCTTCAAATACATTTTAAAACTGGTAATTACGCAGAAGATAGCAGAAGGGGCCAAAACCAAAGCACAAAGCCACCAAAAGCAACTTTCACCGTCAGCCTTTCGATTCAGCATAGTGCTTCCCCGTGACACCAAACAGAAATGTTTTGCTTTTTTTACACTATGTTCTTCAAACTATTCACAGAGTGAAATAATTAATTACTTTAACATATCACTTCTTATTCTTATATATCTCCTATGCCTCGCTATCACTATATGACATATAAATTAAGGTATCAACCCTACCTGATGATAAGGGAGAAGCAGTAGAAAATCTCAGCTCACGAGCCACTGATCATCTCGCCCCAAAACCTCAGCGACAGAGCTGGGAAGAGCATCCGCATCTCCTCTCCTGCCTCGTGCCGTCAGCAGAGCGATGTTCCCCACCCCTGCCCCTCCAGCATCGCTGTATCAGTTCTCACCCAAAGGATCTCTCAAACACTTGTCACTGCGGACCAAACCCCGGCTCGACGCACACAGGTGCGGTTAAGAACAAAATTAATCCTCCCTGCACATACTAGTCATGTGCATACCCTCGCTCTGGCTTTAAGGAAAAATAGTAATAAAAAAGAGATCCCTCCCAAGGGTTATACGAATGTAGCAAGACGCATTCGTACATACCATACTTTTTCTACAAAGCTGTGCCACAAAGCACTGCCACGGGCTGCACGGACATGGGAAAAGCATAACGACGCTCCCCTAGTAGGTGGAAGCCAGGTGGTTTGTGCATCAGGGAGGAGGGCCAGGAGCCTCCTGGGATAACACAGCTGCAAAATCTGCCGCGCAGAGAGGGGCAAAGGAGGGAACGGCTCGTGCACGGTGGCCGCGCTCCCTCCAGTGAGCGTGGACAGCGTGGTCTGGGCGTCTCTTCCCGAGCATCCATGCAAACACCAGGCACCTCATCCCAAGCATCCCTGCAAACAGCGGGCAGTGCCGGGAAGCTGCCTGCCGCTGACTTGCCCGTGTGCTTGAAAGGCTTCTCTCCCCGTCACCGTCACCCTCCCGCTACAGTGATGCCCAGTGGCGTCACTCAGCCGCGGAGCCCCTATTCATGTCAAGCGCTGCCCAAAAAGCCTACATGAATACAAGCGAAGGAGAGAGCCAAGCTGTAACTTCAAACAATCTCCCGGTGACACGGCTGTACCCATCACCAAAACACAGCCGTGTCCGGGACGTAGCAGAACTACTCCCCCATAACACTGCACAACAGTACCCAAGAGGAATTTTATACATTACAAACCACAGGGACATTCCCCTCATCAAAAAATCTGGCCAACTCTACCTACGCAAGGTACCTCCATGGCGTGGGGGTGAGTGGAGCAGCTCGGGGGCCAAGGCCACCGTGGCACGGCGCATCCCTGTGCCTGCACCCTGAGGAGCAAAGGGATCCTCTGCAGTGCCTCAAGCCTAAAACCAAAGTGCCACCTACTGAGTCTACAGCATTTGTGTCCTCCCGGGAGGGTTTCTAGCAAGGGGCTGGCCACGGTTAATACTTAGCTGACTGGATTAAGCCAAGTCTCTGCAAGCAGTCGCCATGCACACGAGAGCACATGCCTCGGGTTGCTCCCGAGCATCAGCAAGCGGGTGATATCCCAACTGAGACCAGGGCCATCTCTGCACACCCCACCCCAACACGATGGGTAGCACATGGACGGCCGAGCGAGCGGCCAAGACTTTCACGTCCACGGATAAACCACAGCTTGCGCTGACAGAGCTTGCCCTGGTTCAGTGCAGGGTAAAATGCCGACGAGACAAAACTCCTTGTGTGCCAGGCTTCAGACATTCGTTTCCACCATTTCTATTTGCACAGACGGCCCTAGCCCTGCACCCTGGCAAACGGGACGGACAAAGCGGCGGAGTTTTTAATCTGCTCTTCCCCTCTCCTCCCGAGAGCTACGCAGCCTTAAATGGAGCTATTTAAAGCCAGCGTTAAAAACACCAGCAATGATCTGACCTTCTCTGTAACAACAAAACTGGACCAAAACCCAAAGACCAAATGAATGAAAAGAAAATTACAAGGTAAAGTTTGCATTCCCTGAATGTGTGCCAGCTGCAAGAATCTTAGATTACATCGATGCAGCTTTCCAAATTTAAAATACAATAATTTTCTGTATTAAGGGCCTAGTAACCCTAATGGAGGCATAATTAGGCATTGATGCCATGCCCATACGAGAGAAGCTTGAAAAACTTAAATAAACTGTGAATGGCAGGATTAATACCGCAGCTTTTCATTTTGTACAGCTGTTTGAATACAGTACACTGCCTGTGATGGCATCAGCTGTTGCTTTACTCTTGGTCAGTATTTCTGAAGTTAAAACAGGCAGTTCTTTTAAGCAAACGAAGAATTACTCCTCTTATTGTTGGCCTGTTTATTTCAGCAAAGAGGGGCTGGATGCAGATTTGCTTTACCTTAAAAAAAAAGAAAAAGCCAAACTGCAAATAAAATTAGCTGGCCAAATTCAAAGCCTGGCGAAGCTAATAAGAGAATTTTAATTTACTGCAATGGCCCTTCAGGACGGAGGAGTAAGTAATGCAGTTTTGGAGATCATCTGCACAAGTGGGAATATCATATAGATGCCTGGAGAGTCCTTGAGAAAATAGCTCACCTCGGCCGTGATTGAAGAGGAAAGACAATACTTTGGTGAAATAGAATTCTGTATTTCTAGGAAAGGCTCCAATAGCAAATTGCTTACTAATGCAGGAAGCCTTGTAAATTTTATTATGAATGGAACGGGCAACGGCAGGAGTGTGACACGGCGCAGCATTTGCACACACGGCTTAGCCAGTAAAAAGTAAATAAATAGGTTACTTATAAGCTCTAGAAGACACCCAAAAATACCTCTAACAAAAACTCAAGCTCAGTGAACTCCAAGCAAGAGTATAAAACAGCTTCCAAAACTATCTTACCATTATTTTTTTCGCCAGGTAAATTAGTTGTTCTACAAGTTAATTTTCAATCCTTGGTTTTATGGTTGGAAATGATCAGCTGAAAAGAGTTAATCTAGATTTCCTTAGTGTCTTTAAAAACTGGCTTATCGGTGGACGTGGAAGAAACTCCCTACGCAGGCAGCGCATCAGGACAGCAAACCACCATCGCAAAATCAAATGCTCAGGTTACTGGGAGGAGGACTGATACCAAGGGAAGCCTAATGCCATATTCACCTGGGAAATGTGACCCCCAAACCACAGCCCCCCCCGGACGGGGTGCAGGCAGCTCTCCCCCTGCCTCGCAGCCTGGGTGAGCCCTTGTCCGTGCCACCTTGGCCGAATCCAGCCCCAAATCCCTAGCACCGTAAAGCTTTCCCATTTTTTTCCCAGGCAGCGTTAAAAACAATATCCCTCTTGAGCTGCAGGAGCAGAACGAGAGGAGGGTGCGGAGCTAGCCCGCGCTCTGCAGCCCCGGCCCAGGCAATGATGAACGCCAGCAGTTAAGTGCCGCTGCGGAGATGAATATGCCTAATGAAAAGCTTACCTAAAGCTCGCGGGGAGCCTGCACCCGGCTGGCCGAACCTCTCCAGAGCGGCGGGCACGAGGCCGCCAGGACGCTCGGGAAAGACGAATTAACTAAAAGTTAATGTGGATGTTCTCATTCAAAAGAAAAGTGGCCTACTCCAAAGGGGATTAGGCTAAAGTGAACTAAGGCCACTTTACTTCTGAATGAGAGCATCCACACAATAGTGCAATGCACTTTAACTAATGCACTTTAATTTTACACCCAATCAATTTGTCTTACCTCTCCTGAGTGTCCTTGTGTGGACAAACCCAGAGATTCATCGAGTTTTGAGGCCAGGCGGGAACCATTAGATCAACCCATCTCACTCCCCGCGCGTTATGGGCCATTGCCTTTCACAGTTATCCCTTTATTGATCCCCAAAACTCATGGATGACTAACATATAACCTCCAATGGCGGGGGGGGGAACATTTCTTCAATGGGGTGCCTGGCCTGCATTTGAAGATGCTTGCAAAACCAGAAGCCACTTGCAAAACAAGAAGCCACCATGACTTTCGGCAGCCTGTCCCGCTGCCGGCAAAAGTAAGAATGGCCAAATTTGGGCACAAATCCATTTCTTTCCATCCTACCTTCCCCATGCCCTGCAAGTTAGCAAGGAAATGGCGGTCTCTGCACTCTAACTTTTAAATCTTTTTTTTTTTTTTTTTTTTTTTTTTAAATCGCGAACAGGCCCCTTGCTTTCAGGACAAACTCAGATATTTTTTTAAATTCACCTCGCCACCATTTAAATTTTCAACATTTGCCCAGACATCTACTGACAAATCTCAAACTCCCTTTTCCAAAATCCAGTAACCCCCAGAAACCACACTCACCACCCGCGCTATCGCCTTTGGTACGCACAACAACCCGCGTAAGCCTCAAATCGCCGCACCGCTCTTCACCTCTCAGATATATACGCCCGAAAATAAATAAATGAAGCCACAACGGCAACAACCAGCAAGGCAACTCAATGAGTTGAGCCTGCGGAGGCGATGGGGATCCCCCAGGCCAGCAGCCCCCTCGCTAACAGAGACCAGACCCCCCCCACCACTACAGAGGGGCTGAAGCTTTCCAGGGATCTCACCTAAATTAAAAAAAGGAGTCCCGAGGACACCAGCCTGCAGGGATTCTGCTCTCACCTATACTCCGAGGCTGAGTTACGTCTCTTTTTTTTTTTTTCCCTTTTAAAGGTAGTAAAAGGGAAAAGGCAACCATGCTAGGCACACCAAAGAAGAGCTGAACCAACAGCCGGCAAGTTGTCTGTAAGTCACATTACAGAATATCAGCGGTAGGTTAGATACAGGGATGTGAATCAGGGACAGAAAC
Organism: Platalea leucorodia; assembly: GCF_965183815.1. Classification (NCBI taxonomy): domain Eukaryota; kingdom Metazoa; phylum Chordata; class Aves; order Pelecaniformes; family Threskiornithidae; genus Platalea; species Platalea leucorodia. The sequence goes on from NW_028121209.1 coordinate 47,350, forward strand.
ACACTCAAGCAACGCAAAACACAGAATGTGTGCTCTGTTAGAGTTACCCTCTCCAAATACTGCTGCGACTGCGGGAAAAGAACCAAATATAAACACTAATTTCCAAATTTGCCGTGCGAGTCAAAGCCTGCTCCGAGCAGCCGAGCATCAAGAGAGGGAGGTAACACGCCGAGGACATGAGGCGACACTGAAGCGCACCCTGCTCTCTCCTTCTCCCACACAATCCCCACCAGGAAACAATTCCAGAAACCTTCAAAAATTTTCACCACCAGAAAGAACCCTCCTCTTTATTTTCTTAAATTTGTCTAGATTACGCACGATAGCTCCTAACTGCACGCTCCTGTGACCAAAACAACTCCAAACGCAGAAATGCAAAACAACAACAACAAAAAGAGAGATTCCCTAATTTAAAGAAGCTGTGCTGGATTTTCGCTGCTTTTTAAAGCAGCATTTATCAGCACGACCTACGCTTACTCATTTTGATTGAGTGTGATATAATCTGATTTTTTTTAAGTGTTAACATTGCCCACTCCGGGCTGCAGTAACCCTTCTGCGTGCAGAGCCCATTACCTTTATTGCTACCTGCGGACGAGCAGCCAGGGAAGACTCAAACCCTCAGCCATAAAGGTTAAATTTAAGGTAAAACTCATTTTTTCACAACTTCCTTGCAAACCTCCAAGTTGCTGCAAAATAACAAGCTGTGGTCCCTAACCGCAAAGACGCCGTGAGCTCCCGCTTACAGGTACGCCTCGGGACATGCTCGCCAATGTTTAAGACGAGTTTCAGGGTTACCTGGGGATTAAACTCATCTCTCTCAGATTTGCTATTGAAAAGGATGCAGAAAATTAGGAAATTAAATTATCCTTTGCAACAAAAGGTAACTTCAGTTTGAAAAACTTTACGCGGAAGTTAGGCCGCAGCATGCAACTTAAGGAAGGCAGCGAATATTACACCCAGCTGTAAGGATGGCTGCGTTTGGGGTCTTGAATGATTTTTTTAGAAACTCCAAAAAACAAAACCCAGCAAAGATTCTTGAATTGAAATGAAATCATAAATTAAAGAAAATATACTCAATCTCATATCTACTTAACAATATATTTACTTGCTTAAAGAAACAAAGAGCAAAGCGAATCTTATTTTGCTAATACAATTTCAACCACAGTGTTTTGGATGATAACGGGTCCAGAATATAAATTAACGTGTTCTATCTTTATATTAAATAGTCTGCCAAACTCAGGCATGGTAACAGCTCCTAAACATCACAGCAAAACAAAGTTACCCCAAAACAAACAAAAAAGGAGTCACTGGCTCAAGGTGGCATAAAGTCGGAGGAAGAAAATTAAATTTTGAGTCTTCTAATTGTTATTTTATTGGTCCTCCTCAGAGCCCTACTTGGCTGTAACGCTCTTATTATGCAGAAATGAATTCTACCTTGCACCCTCTGCACTGCATCTACTATTTTGATGCGTGTTCCTCCAATATGGGAGTACGTATACTGAAGGCAGTAATATTCTTAGCTCCCCCACACTTAAAACCATACATGCTTCGAAAATACCTGTGCATACCAAGCAAAACAGTATTCTTCGGTAACTTTTTTCCCCCCTAAGGCATTATTTTTGTATTGACTGCAAGGTATAGCTAATGCATTAGAAGTATTTGGGAAAGTTAGTCTAGTCATAACCGCTCGGTGCCCTGAACAACCCATCTACCTTCAGATATACTATATATCGCATTCCAGTTTACGATTCTTTCTTTGTAAAGAACACATTTTAAGTAATTTTTCCATTTTAAAAAAATCCGCTTCCTATCCACATTTTGTTTAGATAAACTCTGCAACTGCATGCATTAAAAAAAATCTACTGCAACATAAATAGAAGTGTTGCTTTATTATATACGTATATATATATGATATACTATCACCCAAGAAGGGCCATCTAAAACGCCACAGTTGCAAACATTTAAGACTGTAACAAAAATGACTGAGACTCTAGTATCAGTTTACTATCCTTCAACAATTTCCCTGACAGTGGAGTCAAATAATGTTGAATTATGGACCTTCTTACAGGAAGTCTTATTTCATGTTCATTTTTTGATCATTTCCCTCCTAGTCCCTATAGGAATTTGGCTCTTTGCCGATTTGCTTTTAAAAGTTTCTGTGCACAGAATTGGCTTGTGCATTATTAAATTATAATTTTTGTCAAGTAATACTAGTGTGGATTTGCTCAACAAGTTTATTTTACGTAAGAAAATACAGTTTTGTCTCTATAACATCTATCTTATCCTGCTGATGCACTTTATTTAAATGCGGTGGCTACTTTATACCATGTTTTCCTTGAAGGGCTTTCTAAAGGCCTTCTGTAGACACGCTCTTGTAGGGGAATTTTGCAGTTTGGACGAGAGCACCTGGGTGCCAAGGTGATGTGGCTTCAAGAAAACAGCCCGACGGTAATAGTTTAGGATTACCTAAGAAACTGAATTTCTGCTATCTGGCTACAGACAGTCTTTGGGTTTTGTTTTGTTTTTTTTTTTTTTTTTTTAATTGGAGGGAGTTTTCCCATCCGCATCACGCAACAGCTGTGTTTTAAATCTTTCCGGGCTCCGACAAACATTTGAAAATTTAAACATGCAAATGTTTGAAAAGCTAATGATTAAAAAAGGTTTATTTTGAAACTTTGAGGATGGGCGCAATCCTTCGGCTAGGGTTTTTTAAGTCCCGGGGCCTGGTTGATCTCGAGTTCAATTATCCCCAGTAAAACCCCCAAACTCCTGCCTTGTACTTCTAGAGCCGGAATGGTAAACAACAACTCCGCAGGTCCCACCCTGGCAGGCAGCGGGGTCGTGCCCGTGGGAGAAGGATGCTATTTTAGTGACCTATTGCCACTGAGCTAGTTAAATCACTGAACAATGGTTAGTGTTATGGGGCTTTACTTTGCAAAATCTAGCATTAGTGTCATTGCTTTCCATTAACCGGGGGACTTAAAGGCACTGGCACTGAGGGGCCTAGAAGGAAAGAATAAATAAGGGGAAACCAATAAATTAAAAAAAACTCACCCTGTTAACTGTAACCTTTACTACCACAATATAAGAAAATGTAATTAAATCCATAAGAAAAGCTTTTACATACTTACTCCTTTACTACTCTCAAAAGCACACCCGTGGGCAGGCTGAGGGACGGACGGACAGCCCGGCCCCGGCCCCGGCCCCGCTCCCGCCGCCCGGCCCTGCGCACCCGCGCTTCCCAGGGCCGCGCAGCCATAAAGGCGCAGCGCGGAGGGACATCCTAATTAGCCGCCCCAGCGACAAGCACTCAACACCTTATTATTTAACCATTAGGGCCCTGATACAGCCGGCCTCGCCGGGGCCGGGCTTGGCACCGGAGTTTACCGGGGACGCGGGCAGCCGCGCATCCCCCGGTAAATCACCACCGCTACCCCCGCGCAACCTCCGCGGCCGCCCGCCCGCCCTCCGCGGGTTTAACCCGCCGCCTCCTCGGCCGGGGAGGTGGGGAAAAGCTCCTTTTTGCGCCTTTTCCCTTCGACGGGGAAAGCGAAGCCCCGCTCCCCGCGCGGCTCCGCCGATGCGGAGGAGCGGGGTCCCCCCGGCGAGGCCGCCCGGCCCCGCGGCCGGCGCAGGGGCGGGGGCGTCGGGGCTGAGCCCCGCGGCCCCGCGCAGCGGGAGAGGGGCCGGCGCCGGGCGCGCAATGTCCGCGCCCCTGGCGAGGGAGAGGCGGGGGGGGACGACGACACACAACAGCGACACGGACCCCCCCCCCCCCCCCCGACAACCCCAAAACTGTAGCTTCATTTCTTTAGCTTTCGCTTTAATAAAATAATGATTCGTTGGGAAAATGGGGTATAAATCTTCATTTTGGAGGCAATTAAAGTGTTGATTTCATTCGTGCCCCTGAGCGATTCTTGTAATTTGCTCAAATAGCTTTATGTACCCAGCACTCCAGAGCTTTTAGAAACCCATTTTCTAGTTAGACTTGTTGGATTACAATTTTTATTCAACAGCAGCGAGCCGAGCTTCCCTCAGCTCGACCCTCGCTGTAGGGCTCCCCTCGCTTTAAGGCGCTGAGCAGGGGCCGCCGCTCCCCCGGAGCAGCATCCCCGGCCCCGGGAGCAGCAGCATCCCCGGCCCCGGGAGCAGCAGCATCCCCGGCCCCGGGAGCAGCAGCAGCCCCGGCTCCCGGAGCAGCAGCAGCCCCGGCCCCCGGAGCAGCAGCAGCCCCGGCCCCCGGAGCAGCAGCAGCCCCGGCCCCGGGAGCAGCAGCAGCCCCGGCCCCGGGAGCAGCAGCAGCCCCGGCCCCGGGAGCAGCAGCAGCCCCGGCCCCGGGAGCAGCAGCAGCCCCGGCCCCGGGAGCAGCAGCAGCCCCGGCCCCGGGAGCAGCAGCATCCCCGGCCCCCGGAGCAGCAGCATCCCCGGCCCCGGCCCTGCCGCGCCGCCCTCCGCCCGCCCCGCGAAGCTTTTCCCCCTTCTCAGCAAAACTAGGGGGAAAAAACCACCCCCACATATGCGCACGTAACCCCCTTTTACAAAGTTCATGCTTTCCTTCAAGCCTGCCTCTCCCTGTCACGGCACTACCAGCCGCCCGATAGCCTCTAGCAGATAGGAGAAAACATTTAAGATCCTGCCCACGCTGCAATGCAACGCACCTTTCTGTCGGTAATCTATAAAATAACTCCTGGCTGACAGTGCTGGTGATAATGGCAAAGCGGCTGAGGAAACTCCTGTCTGCTTGACTGCGCCTTGCTTGAACAAAAGGAAACCTCCAGAGTCGGGAGCTGATTGCTCCTAAGACTGTATTTACGAAGCTGATCATAAAGAAGAAATAACTTGGGGTTTTTCGTCAGGGATTTTTATATTTTTTTTGGTCGTCTAGGGTCCCCTCTTTTGCAGCCAAAGCTTTGCTGCTACCCCTCGGCTGAGAGAAAGCAAGCCGAGTGGGAAAACCCCGCAGTTTTACCCAACTGGAAAAAAAAAAGCCAAATCTCAGCCGCTTCCATCATCTAAGAGCTTAGTTTAGCTCCGGGCACCTCCTGAATTAGCCCCAAACGCTCCCATTAAAAGGCAAGAATCCCAGCCTAAGCCCAGCGGAGGGGACAGCCGCAGGAGAAGGGCAGGGGAGAGGGGAAAGCCGGCTTTCCCAAGTCATCCCTGTTTCCCACATCGGCTACAGCCGGCATTAAGGTTTGAACCATCCCAGACAAAACCTGGACACCGTCAAAGCCACGCAAGGCTTTGCTGGCTTGGTTTTGGGGGTTGGATTTTTTTTTTTTTTTTAAAGAGAGGGGTTGAAAACTTGAAAGATCAAGGAAAATAATTTAAAACCTGGGTCCCGTTTTATTTTCTCCTTTTTTTTTTGCTATTAAGTAAAATAAAATGGGCGCGTTTGCAGCAGGCAGGCGTGCACAAAGCAATGTTCACTGAAGTCTAAAAGCATTCGGCCAAGGAAAACTGACAAGACGGACTAATGAACCGTAGAGACGGGAAGAAAATAGCCAGTATTTGCTAGATTTCAAACCCTCTCTGTCTTCCCCGGACCACCTATCTCGGATTTTATTATTATTTTGGTAAACGGCTCCAGCCATTCCTTTCCTAAGCCACCAAGAAGCCAGCGATTCACGGATCCCGCTTCTATTATTGTAAAGGGTAAATAAAATAAAGACAAAAATTAAAAGCGACAAGAAACAGGTCGAGTTTGCAGGCGATGCTTTTACAAGCTCATCTCGCCAGGTCGAATCCGGGAGCAAGCCTTAATGAAGCAATAATAGCCACATTATTCAAAAATTTTCATTTCGATGGAAATTTATCTAAAAGGGACTTAATCATATGCAAATAATAAAAGGAGGCGTAGTGACCCAGCGAGCGATCTGCATACAAATTTCAGCGTGTGCGGCGTTGGCGAGATCATACCTGATCTGTTAGATTTGCTGATCTTGTTATGTCTTCACTGTCCGATTTTGATCCGCCCTCTCTATCGTCTATGACCAAATCGATAGGCATTTTTCCTTTCAAACAGCTAATATACCGGTGGCAGAAATTGTCACATAATTCGTGTACCTACATTATGACAGAGGTTAAAAAAAAAAAGGAAAAGAAAAGAGGAAAAAGAAAAAAAAGGGGGGGGGGAAGGAAGAAAATATAATCAGGAATACATAAGTACAATTGACAAGTGCAACCAGTCTCCCCCCTTCACCCCGGTGACATCAAAAGTCCTAAATAGGGGAAACACACTGCAATTATCCCCCCGAGACCTCTAGACGCATCCAGAATTAGGAATAACTTTCTTTTCTCGCAAAATAGAGATATCCCAGAAAATTGACAGTGACAAGATGATTCACAGGCTACAACATATTCAACACCCGTGTTAAATTCATCTGCTCCCGGAGCTGTGGCCATTAGAGAGGTGACCTGCATGGGTGACATTTAAGGTAAACTATTTAATTTCATCCAGTTATTTCATCATAAACCCTTTCCAAAGGGGTATGAGGACAGAAAAAAGGATTTAAAAAAAAAAAAAAAATCACGATGCACTGGGTTGAAATACATTATAGGCATCCGTGCCCTGAAATCCCCAGTCGCTCTGACAGATTCGTACCTGAGCCGCCTCTATTAATGGGCAGATTTTAACACATTTCGGATAGAGCAAGAACAACCTGCCAGTTATGGTTAGATAAAGTGGCTGAGGCTCCCGAGAAACTTTTCAACTATTTAAAAACCTCTCAAAATGTTTATTTTTAGGAGAAAGGGAATTCTCTTCTAGGCCAGCTATCAATGACACGTAAAAAATCCTCAGGAAACCAGAGCGCACTTCCAATTTAACGTGAGCTCGGATGACACCGCCTTCTTAGAAATTAGCATTCTCCCTCCTAAGATTTCTAAAATAGCCAGCAAAAAACCTGCATTTAGGCTGCAATCTCTTTCTTCTGCTCGGAGGTGTACCATATTCCCAGGAACAAGAGACAGACACAACTATCAACTCTGCTTTGTCTCTGCAAAATGTTACAGGACAATCCGTGCCCTGAGCCTGACCTGCAGATGGCTCTTAAAAAAAAAAAAAAAAAAAAAAAAAATTCCCCATTCCAACTAACTGCAACCAAAGTCTTTTCCTCACCACCACCAAGAAAAAATAATTTATTTTTTTAAAAAATCACAATTTCAGGGGCTTGGCTGAACCAACCATTTCGAGTCTCATCTGCGGCACCACAGAACTGCAACTATTTATACAAAGCCAGCAAAGTATTACAATGAACACAAGGCCTGGGCGTTTGAGAGCCCGGTTTTAGAGGCTGAAATTGTAATTAAACTGCGAAGAGAAATGGACGCCAAGATTGGTCTTGACACTAATTACCAGAAAGAAAGACATTTATGCAAATTCACCAGAAGCCTGAACTTCAGCAGTACTGAGACAGAGGAGGAAGAAAGAGAGAGAGAGACAAAAATTACCTTCTCTAATTCCAACAGATGAAACCTTAATACTTGTATGGCTTGAATCATCTGCAAAGATACAAACAACACGAGTATTTATCTCATTCCTGGATTTGGGGATATTTCCCACAGCCGCCCCTGCCGCACTTTGTAGCTTGACTTTTCTCTAGTAGTAAATAAAAAGTTGTTTTGATTTATGGCAATAACACTAAAACTTAATAGCGGTGGCTTTGTGCGCTGTTTAACGAGAAGCGATCTAGAGTTAACAAAAAAAAAAAATCCCTATTGCAACGAAGCAACTAAATTATACGGATCATAAACATTTCTTTAAAAAAAAAAAACCCTCTAAACACCATCGCTGGCTCCTCGCTTTGCGAAAGCGGGAGCAAGACTCCCACAGCGGAGGCAAAGTATTTGTTTATCCTTAAGGAAAAAAAAAAAGAAAGGGAGAAAAGACCTCATTTTCCGTGGGTTAGCGAACGGTGCATCTCCAGCCACAGCAATCCTCTACGTTTTCCATCGAGCTGCTGAAAAGGTGCGTGCAGGGGCTGGCTGCAGCGTGGATAAATCCACGCTCCTCTTGGCCAGGCGAGCTCGCCATCAAGCCCGCAAGCTCCCCTTTGGATGGGGCTTTCTTTATGTCTATTCTTATGGGATTTTTTTTTTTTTTTTTTACTTCCACGCAATTACCGCACCGTCTTTACTTGTAATTATAAAAATCATCATAATAACAATAATTTAAAAAAAAAAAATCCACGTGAGAAATTTTCAATTTAGCACCACCAAACCATCTCTCCAGAAGACATAGAACTTAAAAAAAAAAAAAAATAAATGGGAAGGGAAGGGAGGGTGGCGGGGTGGGGGTGGGGAGAGGAAGAAGTGTTGTTAACTCTTACCAAGTTATCCAGTTCAGGATTAGAGGAAAAGAGGGGTTTCTCTGCTCGGATCTAAATATAAGAAAGGGGAGGAAAGGGGGGAAAAAAGTAATAATAAAAAAGATTTGAAATATGGAAGCAGAAAAAGCAGACGTTATTATTTCTTGCTTCATTACACTGTCGGGTCCATTATGCAACCTTTCGTGCAAAGCCCTGACTGCTGGATTTAGTACATCAGCCAAACACTTGAACAAGTGAATCAAATACACCGAAAAATACCTCCGGAGCTTCCCGGCAGAGCCCCGGCCGGGCTGCGGGAGCCGCGCAGCGAAACTCCCTGCCCGGGCACCCACCGCTCCGGTTAATTCAGTTCTTCAGGGGAGTGGTAAATGCCGAGATTTCCCCATTTTTTTATTTATTTGGTTGGGGTTTTTTGGTTTTTTTGTTGGGTTTTTTTTTTGCCTCTTGCAGTAAGAGAGGGGGGAGGGGGAAACGCGCATCTTTATCTCAACAGAGACTTGTTTTTCTCGTTACGATTTTTTTTCCCCTCTTTTTTTTTTTGTCTTTTACTGTTTCAACCCGGTTTTGCTGACCTGTTTGGCGAACACTGCTATGTCTTCATTGAAAGACTCAGAGGAGCAAACATCGCCTCCCGCTACCCCGGGCTCCCTGGGTGTGCATGTAGCTAATTCACATTTCTCAAAAATCAGTGCTAAAAGAGGGAACAGGGGGTGTCTGAAAGAAAATACAATAGTCACACACACAGAGGGGAAAAAAAAAAAATATCATAACGAAACAAAAAAAAAAAAACCAAACACAACAATAGTTAGTCCCGCAGCAGCGTGCATGGGGAGGGGGCACCCACCGAGGGGCTCCGGCACCCCCCGCCGCCGCCCGCCGCGCCCCGGCCCCGTCCCGCCGCCGGCCGGCCGGCAGCCCTGCATCCCCCCGGCCTGTCGGCGGTATCTGCCCGCAGAGATTGCTAATACAACCTTAGGACAAGCTAAGAATAAAACCCAAGCCGGTTCCAGCAGCCATTTTGAATTAACTTTCCTTGTCTTTAGGAAAAAAAAAAAAAAAAAAAAAAAATTACAATTTTCTGGACGTACACTTCTGCCTTGCATGCTTTTAATGCCCATTTTCCGCTGGAGGACTTGCTGGGAGCAAAGGGGGGAAAAAACAACCACCAGAAAAGCAAAAAAAAAAAAAAAAAAAAAAAAGAAGAAACAACCTCCATCCAAATTAAAAAAATATAAGAAGCCCCCAAACCCACCCCCCAAGACCCAGCGCCCAACAAGCCGACCCACCGGCAGGCGCTGGCCCGCCGGGCTGCCTGCCTGCCCGCTGCCTGCCCGCTGCCTGCCCGCTGCCCCCCCGGGGCGCCGCAGCCCCGACCCGCAGGGGGAACCAGGTGCTTTTGGACTCTCCCAGCCTTAAAAGCCTCCCCGGGAGAAAGGCTGCGTGTGCATCTGGCTCCCTCGGCCGTTTAATAATTTAAATAAATAAATAAGCGTGGGCACACACACACACGTATATATGTATATTTATAACAGGGAGTTCATTTTTTTTCCAGGGCTTCATTTTTTTTTTTTTTTTTGGGTACCGTACACCGCTGAGTTTTAACCAACCCTACAGATCTCTGATAAACCGATAAAGAAACCGAAGGACGTGATTTTTTTTTTTTTTTTTGTGCCTCCCCCTTCTCCTCACTGTTTGGAGAGCGATTTTAGAAGGCTCTGAAACTTCCCTTCACCCTCAAGACGGGCAGATGCATTTTAAAAGCATCTGCCGCCCAACGTAACCCATCAGCTCCCATCGCAACGGCCTAGGAACTGCTTTGCAAGTTGCCGCATTGAGAAGCATTCAATGCTGTCGGATAAAAAGTTTAAAAAATTAAAAATTAAAAGGAGAAAAAAAAAGAGAGAATGAGGGAGCGGAGAGGAGCAGCTCCCGAGTCTTCTCCTTCGTAGCGCAAGGAGAGACGAACAAGGCGGAAAGTTGGGCGAAGCGCTCCAAACTCTTCCCTGCTCCCAAACTCCGTGCGGAGCTGTACCACCCGGCGCAGGTTGTGCCCTGGGAATACTGTTCCTCCTCTTCCTCCTCCTCCTCCTCCTCCCCGCGGTGATGCCCGCTGCCCCTCCAGCAAGCTCCGGCTCCCATTTTCCGGAGCCCCCGCCGCTCCCCGTGCCAGGGGGACCCCAGCCCTCTCTCCCCCCCTTTTAAAAAATAATAATAATGAAGAATTAAGCCTACGGCCCTCTTCCCCGCAGCGCTCCCCCACCCGCCCTTCCCCACCCCGCGCAGGGGCAGCCCGGCCCGCTCACACCCCCTCCCCTCCCCTCCCCTCCCTCCCCGCTCCATCCCGCGCAGGTTGCGCGGCGGCGGAGCCCTACGCGGTACCTACCCGTAGATGGCATCTTTATCTCTCTTGAGGGCGTCGTTGACGGAGGCGCCCATGGCGGGGGGCATGGCGTTGGCGTGGGCGGCGTGGGGGTACTGGTGCGAGTGGAGCGGCGGCCCGTGGTTGAGGTGGTGGACGGGCTGCATGGGGCGGGCGCCGTGGGGGTCCCCGTACATGGTGGTGGGGATGCCCACCCCCTCCATGCCGCCGTAGTGGGGCAGCTCGTCGTACTGCGGGGCAGAGAGAGCAGAGAGGCGTCAGGGGGGCGGCAGCCCCGCTCCCCCTCTCCCCGCTGTCCCCGTCCCTCCCCGGGGAGAAGCCGCTCTCCCCCCGCCCGCCCCCGGGCTCCGGCCGCCCGCTTCTCCCTCCGGGGCGGCCGCTCCTCGGCCGCCGGCCCCGGGGAGCGAAACGCCGCCCCGGGCCGGGGAGAAGCAGGGATGGGCTGCTCCGGCCCGCAAGACCCGAAACCCTCCGAGTCTGGGGCGGAGAAGAAACAACAATATTGCTACTACTACCAATAATAAAAAAAAAGGTTAAAAAAAATCCCCATCCCCAAACCCCCCCTTGTGAACGGCAGCGCTTCCCGAAGCCCAACTCTCCCTCCGCTAAACTTTTCCCGCTGAGAAGAAGTCAGGTACCTAACCCAGCGAGGATGCAAAAAGTTCAGCAGCCGCAAAAAAAAAAAAAAAAACAACAAAAAAAAACAAAACAAAAAACAACCACCAAAAAAAAAAAAAACCAACCAAAAAAAACCCAGGAGCGATTTTGGGGGTTTCCAGCAATTCCACGCGAACGCACTGTTAAAGCCGAAAGGCTGGAAACGTTTGCCCGGGCTCTCGGGATTTTGGGAATGCCTTTTTTTTTTTTTTAAGGGTTTTCTTTGTTAAAGATTAAGGAGCGAAAGCTAACGCGGTTCCCAGGCAGCGGGGGAAACGGCCACTTTTCATCTATTAAAAGCGAAGGTGTGAATAAACACTTTTAAAGATCCCTGACACTTGCTTGGACCGAAAGAGTAAAAGGCAAGTTGTCAGCAGAGGAACTTTCTTTCCCAACCAGCACTCGGAGGGGCGGCAGGCAAATTAGGCAAGAAAACTTCTTTCCAGGGCTTTTCCCCTTCCCCAAATCCCTGCTCACCCGACTCCGGCTGATTTCCTCCCCCCCCCCCCCCCCCCCCCCCCCCCCCCCCCCAAACTTCAATTTAAGAGGTAGTTGGAAGAAAAAAAAGGAGATCGCATCCAAATAGAAACAACAATACACATGGCAGTGCATGCTGGTATCCTCTAATTCAAAGTAAAGTGACTTTCTTTTTAAAAGAGCTATTTTCTTTTTTTTTCCC
>NW_028121208.1:0-59334 GCF_965183815.1 Platalea leucorodia
TTTTTCTTCCCCTTCATCATCTGTTCCTTCTCCTCCTTTTTTTCCTTCTTCTTCTCCTCCTCTTCCTCATCTTATTCCTGTTCCTTTTCCTATTTCTTCTCCTGTTCTTCGTCCACCTCCTCCTCTTCTTCTTCCTCTTGCTCATTTCTCATCTTTCTCCTCCTTGTCCTGTTCCTTTTCATCCTCGTCCTATTTTTTCCTCCTCCTTATCCTCTTCTTCCTTCTTGTGTTGCTCTTTCTCCTCCTCCTTCTCCTCCACCTTTCCATCCAACTTCTCCTCATCCATATCCTTTTGTTGGTGCTAATCCTTCTGTTGCACTTTCTCCTTGACAACTGTATAAGATGTAACAAGGCTTAGTGCCCGGTCCTGCAGTTGGGTCATAACAACCCCATGCAACGCTACAGGCTGGGGGAGGAGTGGCTGGAGAGCTGCCCGGCGGAAAAGGACCTGGGGGTGTTGGTCGACAGCTGGCTGAAGATGAGCCGGCAGTGTGCCCAGGTGGCCAAGAAGGCCAGTGGCATCCTGGCTTGTATCAGAATTAGAGTGGCCAGCAGGACTAGGGCAGTGACCGCCCCCCGTACTCAGCACTGGTGAGGCCGCACTTTGAATCCTGTGTTCAGTTTTGGGCCCCTCACTCCAAGAAGGACATTGAGGTGCTGGAGCGTGTCCAAAGAAGGGCAGTGAAGCTGGTGAAGGGTCTGGAGCACAAGTCCTGTGAGGAGCGGCTGAGGGAGCTGGGGTTGTTCAGCCTCGAGAAAAGGAGGCTGAGGGGACACCTTATCACTCTCCATAACTACCTGAAAGGAGGCTGTAGTGAGGTGGCAGTTGGTCTCCTTTCCCAAGTAGCAAGTGATAGGAGGAGAGCAAATGGCCTCAAGTTGCACCAGGGGAGCTTTAGGTTGGATATTAGGAAAAATTTGTTCACCAAAAGGGTTGTCAAGCATTGGAACAGGCTGCCCAGGGAAGTGGTTGAGTCCCCATCCCTGGAGGTATTTAAACAATGTGTAGATGTGGCACTTAGGGACATGGTTTAGTGGTGGACTTGGTAGTTTTTGGTTTGTGGTTGGACTCAATGATCTTAAAGGTCTTTTCCAACCTAAGTGACTCTGATTCTGAACCCCTCAGCCCCACATGCCGTTCTTCAGGGCTTTGGTGAATCCTTTATCAACCTCACGTCACCAGTCTGCCTTCTACAGCTGTATGGTGGAGCCTTGCTCACATGCTGGAGTGCAGGGCAGTCATGGGAGAAAAGCAGGACGCAGCCACGTGCGTTGCATCTGCTGAGCAGGATGGAGAGCAGTGGCTTGAAGGGGGGCAGCCTCAGAGCTCGTGAAAGGTGCGGGAGCTTGGTGCTGCCATCCTGGCTTGTGGGGTTAGACCTAAGGCCCAGAGCTGGGTGTGCAGCCTGGTCCCTGGGATGACAGGGCAGGCTCTGTCTGAAAGTGCAATACCTGCTCTTCTCAGAGCCCTTGAGGCGTCGCATGGCTTCACAGGCACCAGAACTGGGCCCCAAGCAAACTGGACTCAAGGCTGCTTTGGTTTTTGAGAATGGACCTGAAGGTGGTGCCCCATATCTGCTTAGAGCAGACGGAAGAAGGCCTTAGAGAAGACAACTTGTCTTCTGTGGATACTCTGCTGTTCCAGCACCAGATTTTGCAGGTGGTTGAGGGGGAAAGATGCGAGAGGTGGCCACACTTTGCAGATAATTGAAGGAAGAGCTGGGGTCATTTTGGGGAGAGGAATCTGTCAGGGACAGCGGTACCCAGGAAACCGCATCAGTGATGCCATGGAAGTCCAAGGTGACCTAGCTAACGGCACCTGAAACCCCAACTCTGTTCACAGATGGGGCAAACCTGGGAGCAAGAGGGAAAAAAAATAACTGGGGGTGGGTGCCTTGTTTGGGAGGAGACAAAGGCGGAGAAAGGGAGGAGTGAAGGAAGAGGAGGGGGATGTATAAGCATGGAAAGTGGGGAGAAGGGGGGATCAAGGAGCCAGTCACACATAAGCAAAGTGCTGGTTGGTTTGCTTGTTTGCCTGAGACCTGCACCTGATCACCACAGTCCGTCCTACCTTCTTTTTGAGAGCGATTCCAAATCCTTTTCTGTGTGGCCCCACTCTGTGTCCCCAGCGTGACGGGGGTGGGTCCAGAGGCCTGGCTGCTAGCAGTGGCAGAAGGGAACACAGGTCACAGGGCCCCAGCAGCTGGAAACAGCGAGTGTCTGGGGCCAGCTGCTGGTGGGAGCGCTGTGGGCGTGTGCAGTTGGCTAGTGAACTCGAAGCTGGACTAGCTCACGAGCAAGAGGAGAGCGAGCCTTTCAGTCATGGGGCTGGCATGTGGTTGCAGCCCACCTGGTTGATCAGCCCCAGCACCCACAGACCTCACAAGAGGACCAGGCCTGCCAACCACCAGCCACATCTCCACCTCCTGGAGTCATGAAGGACTTGGAGGTGCTTGAGCATGCATACCCTGAGCTGCTTCTGCCTAGGCATGTCCCCTCTGCACTAGCCATGCAAGGTCCTGCCTCTGAAGCTGCCAGGACCATCCATCCCATCCTCCTCTTGCTGTGCTCTTGGCCCCTGGCAAGTGCTGCTGCTGCAGCTGCCAGCTCTGTTCCCACCCAGGGGTGCACAGCGTGCCTCCAGCTGAGCTGGGATCTCTGGAGACTGGGGCATGCCCTTTGCTTCACCTTGATGATGGTTTGAAAGGAGCTGTTCTGGCTCTGGAGATGATGCTGTCTCATGGTCCCTCCCTGAGCCAGTCCGGGTTTCTGTCAAGAGGCCTCAGCTTGAACGTCCAGCAGAGAGCACAGGGTCCCCTGAGCTGCCCTCCTAGCAGGGCTGGCAATCTCCCCAACGCACAGTTTGCTGCCCCAGTGCTCCATCAGTCAGCGGTGTCACTGAGCCAAAGCTGCAGGGTAGCTCGAAGGCTGAGCTTGGGTAGTTGGGGGCGGGGGGTCTGGTGGGTTTGGGATGGGGTTCCAGCATGGAGCAACGGAAGGGGATGGAGCAGCAAGAGGCCAGGAGCAGTGGCAGCAGGAGGGCTTAGGAGTGCAGTTTGGTAGGCAGCAGGGCGGGATCCCTGCCCTTCCTGACCTGGCTGTCCCCAGACTCCATGCGCTGTTCAAAAAGCACTTTCTGCAGTTTGATCTCCTTCGGGACTTGCAGAAGCTCCGGCCCTGCGCCGCTCTGCAGCAGATCATAGTTCTCGGCTGGGTCTGACTCCAGGCCAAAGAGCAGCGGGGGCAAGTGAGGGGTCAGCGGGGTCAGCCCATGGCAGCGCTGGTCTGGGGTTGGAGCACTGTGAAAGGATCCTGCAGCAGAAACCCCCGGGTGTAGCTCAGTTTCTTCTCTTGGAGCTTTGGACAGGCAAACCATAGGGGACTTCACAAAGCTGCCCGTGCAGAGGAGAGGAGGCAGCACTAACCTGGTGTGAAGCACCGGGCCTTGTACTTCCCAGAGCAGCCGGAACCAGTAGACTTGTGCAGACGGGGGATTTCTCCTTTCAGGTCCGCTGGAGCTGAATCAGGTGGGCTCTTGCGCCCAGGAGGCTTGTCCTGTCCCAGCCTGATGGATGTGGCTGCTGCTGTTGCCGTGTGTGTGTTCAAGAGACTTAACGCTGCATTCCAAAGAGCCAGGTACACAAACACGCACGCAGGCTTACACAGTTAATGTGAACGGCAAAGCAGATTCGCATAGAGAGAGCAATGCCTTTACCAGCAGCCATGTGTACGTAACCACCACTTACGTAAACATAACCACAGCCCCGGCCTTTTCTGCCTTTGCAGATGATCAGGATTGGATGTTTGCTAGTGAAACATAAAGCCACCTTCACTCCCCAGATTCATAAGCACAGAATGTTCCTAGTCCTGAAATAACAGTATGGAAATGAAGTCCAGGTAATGTCTGTGGCTGGATGTCAAGCTCTTTACCAAGTCGTTCGTGCAAACCTTGGGTCTTTCTAGATCCGTGTCTCCTGGGTCATGAGAGAGTCCAGTTTCGAGTCCACCAGTGCATTGTACACACACACACACAGGGATCCCACCAGTAGACGGCCTAAGGCTCTTTGTGTTGCCAGCTGATGTCCCCAAGACCTCGAGCCCCCTGTGACCTGTGTTCCCTTCTTCCACAGCACCCTCACCCTCCTCTCTGACCGGGCACAGTTTCAGCCCCGTTGAGTGACTCTTTCCCTTTGTGCCCTCCTGTCTGCCTGCAGCCTCATTTTGCAGGTGCCGGGCATGGAGGTCCTTGCCTTGCACAGGAGACTGAAGTGGACTGAACCATGGTTAGCTGTGAAAATTGAAACTTTATTTCAAGAACTAAGTCAACTTGAGCATTTGTGTGGACTCAGTGGAGTGTGGGCAGGACAGAGCAGGCCTTTGACACTGAGGCTGCCTTTGGATTGGCATTGCCCCAGAAGGAACTGGCTGTGGTACACTGCAGGCTGTGCTGGATCCTGTTCCTCCTGCTGCTCAAGCCTTTTTTCCCCATAGGACCTGGAGGAGCTCCTGCACGCGAGTAAAGAATTTCAGCAGCTTCTGGAGTGGAAGTGGGCAGGAGCTAAACCTGCCCGATTGTGTTGGCGTTGGCCTTGGCCTCTGAACGGGGGTTGAGGCGGTGAGAAAATGACTCCATGCCCGTGATGTTGGCACAGCCCTTAGTGCTGGGTGCAGTCCCATCTGTACCAGGATCCAGTCGTAGAAGTGCTGAGTGGAGGTGTAGACCCCGGGCTGTTTTGCTCTCGCACAGCCTTTCCCCCAGCTCGTCACTCCAACAAGCCAGAAGTAGTCGGCGTTGTTGTCTTTGCACACAAGAGGACCACCGCTGTCACCCTGCAGCAGGGCAGAGAGCATTAAGGTGTTGTTGGGTGGCCACTGTCGGCACTATGGCTGGCTCCTTCTCTCTCACAGCACCTGCCAGAGCTGTGTTCACTGCACAGAACGGCTCTGCTCGGGTGCTGGAGCTTCCAGCACCTTGACTGGGAGGGGGCTGTGGGCCTGTAAGGCAGGGCTCTCTCATCTCTGCACAGTGATCCTGGATGGGTGGAAGACGGAGGTGCCAGGGTTGGGATCTGGAGCTCTGGGCTGCCAAGAGCACTAGATGGGCTTTTGGGGGAAGGGGAGGTGAGCCCCAACAGCGGTGGGGACCCAGCGGTGGCAGGGTGACTTGCCAGGCAAAGCCCGTGCTGGGGTGCGTTTGGGTGGTTGTGTCAGGGCTGCCTGTGCTGCCAGGGGTTGACTTGTAGCACACCCCTACCTGACAGGTGTCGATGCCACCCTGCGGATAGCCAGCACACAAGTTGTAGCTGTGGATGGCCCCTCTGTACCACCGGCTGCTGTTACAGAGGTTGACATCAATGAGGCGGACCTTGGCCTCCTGCAGGACATCCGTTGCTCCTCCAGCTGTGAGCACAGAAAGGAATTAACACCCAGCAGCTCGTTGCCAGTTCTCCTCGCCTGTCTGGGTGAACCCTTTCTGTGGGGCTTGGCTTTGCGTCTTGAGAGGCGTTGTACCGGTGTTTCCCTTCTGCCCTGCTTTGGGGAATGGCTCAGGCCCATCTCTCTGTAGGCAGACGTCCCCGCAGCCTGACTCTGGCTTTCGCCTCTGCTCTCAGGAAGCCCAGCCCGTCTCCCCAGTGTGCCAAGCTTGCACTCAGGACACGAGCACTTTTTGGGAACTCACATCTCGCGGTCGTGGAACCCCAGCCACTGACGTAGCAGGTTGTCAGCTCTGACACTCTCAGCGAGGCGTCGGGCACACAGGCAAGCTGTATGTAGTAGCTGCACTGGACAGGCTGGTCCAATTCCAGCAAGGCAATGTCGTTCCTCTCCAAGATATTACTGTAGTGTTCGTGAACCAGGAGCCGCTTAATATGGCGCACTTGGACCTCAGGGCCCAGCTGAGTCAGCTGGGTGGCCCCGACCACCACGCGCCACATGGTGATGTGCCTGGAAGGCAGATGGAGAGAGGGGTCAGAGGGAGCAGAGCCGTGTGCTGCAGCAGCCCAGCAGTTCCCTGCCTTCTCCTTCACAGGGGAGAGAGGGCAGCAGCGCTACGGAGAGTGCGACTGCCCTCGCATGCCTTAGGTGCAAGGGATGTCGGGCTGGAGGCTGCTAGGAAGCAGTGGCACGAGCCCAGCCTTCTCCTGAGCAGTCTCTCAGCTGGGCTCTGGAGTGCGCAGGCACTGGGTGTGCTGCAAGGAAACGGGATGGGAGTAGCACATGGTGCTGTGTCCAGGGCAGCTGCTAGTGTTGTGGGGAAATGCTCGTTCCCTGGTCCTCCTTACCTGGCCTTGATGAAGCAGTGGGCTGCTGTGAGGACCCACTGTGGGCTGATGAGGGAGCCTCCGCAGATGTGCCCTGTGCCTAATTCCCAGGGCCCCTGGATGCTGACGATCCAGGGCCAGGCCCCTGGCTGGGCATCTCTGCCCCCCACGACGCGCCACGTGCTGTAGTGAGCAGCCATGGGCCGGAGCCCGCAGGTCCCTCTGCAACCAGAAACTCATTACTGTCCTGCTTGACCACTCGCTGCTGTTGAGGCTGAAGGTCAGCCGTCTTCCCTCCCCACAAGGCGTTGCATGGACAGCAGTGCCAGGGAACCCTGTGGGGTGTGCGTCCATCCGTCCCTGTTTCTGCTTGAGCCCCGTAGATGAGTTGTGCCGGCAGCCTGGGTGCTGGCAGGGAACTGAGGCTCCCACATGGGGTTCGGGAAGCTGTGACGTGGCCACGGGGGACAAGCGGGCACCCTCCAGTGAAGCCCATAATGGTTGCCCCAGCTCCCTCCCAGAGCCTCGGGCCGCTTACCCACAGCTGTCCCATGTGCTGTGCACAGGCCAGCACACGGCCAGCAGGACGAGGAGGGGGAGCAAATTCATCGCTGCCACCAGTGCAGCAGCCGACGTAGTGCCCGCAGTAGTCACATTGCCCGCGGTGGCCTTGTCCCCGGGGCTGATGATGTCACAGAGTCGCTGGTTCCGGGTGATGGGCACGGTGGCCTGTCGGGGGAGGGGGGCAACATGGGGGGTTCCAAGCAGGAGGGGAGGCAGAAGCTGGGATCGGACACCCCCGACAGCCCCCCGCTGAGTGCTCTGCTTGCGGGATGAGGGTGTGCAGGCCCCGTGGCAGGCAGCAGCGCCGGGCTCCGAGCGCTGCCTGCTACCAGCTAGCAGGAACAGCCCAAGTGGGGCATCACAGCCTCTTTGGGGAGTTCACTGCCACCCTGCTCTCTGCAGCCGTTTGCCGCCAGCTCCTTCCCAAAAGATATACACCAGAGATGATAGCTCCTACAGGCAGCGTGCACATGTTTGGGTGTTGACCCAATCTGGTTACAGCGGCGGTGGGCAAGCAGTGATGTGCAAGCCAAATAAGCCAAGCGTACCCACGCAGTGTCAACCTTCCTGCACAAAGCGCAGTGAAACGCGGATGCAGCACGGCCCACACTGGCTCTGTCAGCCACAGCAGCCCCCGCTGGCAGGCTTCATGTCCTTGCTGTCTATGAGTTATAGCGCTGTTCTGGGCCAACGCTGACAAGGGCACTTGTGGCGCCTGGTATGCGTGGCCACGGACATGCAACTCTAAGCTCTCGACAGAGAAGGGTGCTCCTGCTCTCAGCCCCACGTGCCATTCTCCATGGCTTTGGTAAATCCTCTGTCAGCCTTGGCAGATTGGCATAGAGTACATCTTCTTCTTTCAGCCTCTCAGGATCGGGATGTGATTCTCTTCTGAGCTGACTGAGAAAGAATGTCATTCATCTGTTAGGTCGAGATGAGTTCTTGAGTATTAGTCCCTCAGGGCTGTATTTTACCAAACAGATAGCTGGGTCCTCTCATGACCTTGCATGTTTTCTTCTAGGCTCTTCTCCCTGTTTTACTAGCAATGACAAATACAAATTTGATCCCTTTAAAGTTTATTCAAGCGATGTCCTTCCAATTCTGTCCTTACCATGCTGCCCATTTCATCCAGCAAGAAGCCAAGAGGTGACTGGAGCAGTACCTAGTCAAAAATTGCAGGACATCTTGCTGGAAAAAGAGCATAACCTATTGTATGGCTTCCCCTGATACAGTCAGTAACTGCCTTTGTCTTGCTAATTCAGCCTGCAGGTTTCCGTGGGACTCCTCTGTGCTCCAGGGTCTAAATATACCAGCTGGCACCAGTGTTCGCCTTCCTCTGCAGACACCGGGATGATGCCCTCCTCTTAGGAATGCCAGGTAGGCATTCGTTATTGCTGTCATGTGGGTTGTGATCTGTCTCCTGCATCCTGTGAGAGCGCATAACGCGTCAGCTTTCTGCTCAGCATCAGGGAGAGAACACATACCCTTAGGAGCACAGTCTCCTGCTGTTCTCTATCAAGTACAGTGTCAGGCACGGGCTTCCTTGCTGACGTTAATGGTAGGAACCATCGCAGCTGTGAATAGGTGTCTGCACCTGCATGAGGGGTCTGGGCTCCCACTGTAGTCTATGGAAGTTTGTTTGTCGTGGTTTAGGGCGTGACTGATCTTACCTAATAAAAGCCTTTCCTCTAGGACGTGTCAAGCCAGCCTTGAACCCCCTGATTGCAGGGACTGTACGGGAAGTCCAAGGCAAAGGGACTTGGTGTTGACAGCCATATTGTAGACAGAACCTCTGTGTAGATGAATCCTGTTCTTAGTGTTCTGTGTGTGAGTGGATGCTGCTCCAAGAGCGTCCTCTGCCTTGCCTTCGTTTGCTGTATTGCACCCGGAGTAGGAAATGATCAACCCACAGCTCTTAAGACAGGCCCAGTCTGCAGAACAGTAGATCCAGCTTCCTGCAGAGAGGTGGGGAGCGGCTGCCTGGGCAGTGCTCGGGGGCGAGCATTTGGGGTCTGAACTACATCAGCTGTTGTTTCTATAAGAAAAGGTGGATCATCTGGAGCCCTCCTCCTCCTGTGCTGGCATGCAGGCTGTCTGTCTATCAAAACTCTGAGCTGTTACTGCTGTGTCAGCACGTCCTGTAAATACGCAGCATCTTTGTTCCAAAAGTGAAATAAAGCCTCTGGCCTACTGAGGTTGGGGTAGCGGGACCTAACTGCCTGTTAAGTAAAAATACATCCCAGTTGAGTCATTGGTACGCTGTGAGCGTGCCCTTGACTCACAGGAATATAGGTAACATGGCAGAAGGGCAGTGGGGAGTTCTGGCACGTTCCAGCTGTCCCAGCATGCTGGCAATGCCGTTGAACACATCCTTTCTAAACTTGACACAAACAGCTAGCACTGGCCCCAGCATCTGCATCGATGGCCAGGTCCAGCGGAGCAATCTGGGCACTGCTTCTGGCTCCTAGTGCCTAAAGGATGAGAAAAGGCGACGCAAGCAGCTCTCTAGTTAATGTCTTTGTCCCAGGATCCCCTGCAGGGCCATGTGCTGGAGATCTGGCAGAGCCTATTTTCAAAATGCCCTGTATATCTCGTTCAGGGGGCTTGCTGCTTCCAGCAGAGGTGACTAATACTACCAGTTCATGAAGGAGAATAAGGCCTGCCTGCCAGGGACTTGGAGTTGGAGAGGGGTTTGAGTTATTGGCTAGAGGTGGGGGTTTGTCTGGGGCTTTGTCTTTAAATGCAGCCCTGACGTTATGGGTCACAGCTTTTGGGTGCTTTCAGTAGCTGCTCATGCTGGATATCATCACAGGCAGGCAGGTGATTTCACTTTGACTTTTCCAGAAGTATATGCTTTTTTTTTTTCTTTTGTTTTTTATTTTGTCCCCAGGGTGGGATTTGGGGTTCAGTGCATCATTAGTTAAGGATTTTCCAGGTTCGGTTTCTGAAATGCAGAGCCAATGTTGAGACACACAGGCGTAGTGCAGCAACATCTCTTCCAAGAAAGGAAACAGAAGGCATTCACAAAAGCATAGGACTTCCTTTCTAATTCAAGATGCTCATAATACTCGAGGAAGACCTTTCTGTTACACAGAAACTCCTTGCAAGAATACCAGGAGAAGGACAAGTGCCATCTGCTTCTCTTGACAGAGGAATGGTTACACATCCGTCATTATTATCAAAAGTAACCTGTGGTTTAAAAAAAAAAAAAATGGTTTGAGTGATTTGGGCATCTGTGACATCTAAGGACTTGTAGCTGTGCTAGTTCAAGGTAAAGCTTTTAGGGAAATTCCTTGGCTTTAGTCTTTTTACCCGAAGCCATAAACTGGCCCAAATCACAGCTTCTTGGAAGCAGAATATAAGATGGATTTCTTGGAACGCACAATGAAGTGCTAGCCCTCTTCCAGGGAGAAGAGCATGATAATCCTTTCCATATGGGATTTAAATACCTCCTATTGTTAAATGTAAACGGCAGGAAGAGAAGAATGGGTCTTTTAGACAGAGTGATACTTTGCTTGCAGTAAGGGTTTGAAGGTGCCATGCTGTACAGCATGACACCAGCGCAGCCACGCTGAAGGCAAAAGAGGACATCCTGTAAAGAGGGAGAGATGTGGCCCTGCTCACTCTTTCAGGTACCCATGGCGTAAACCTGCAGACAGCTCCTGTAAAGAGCCCCTTGGAGCAGCAAGGTTGAGCAGCAACCCCATGAGGTGAGGCTGGGAAGGGTGTGGGGTGGGATTCTGGACAAAACTGTGGCTGTCAGGGAGCAACTGGGAGCTTTGACCTTGGGAACTGCACTGTGGCTGAGGAGAGGTGAGGAAGGGTGGGGGCCATGCGAAACTGCTTGGGGTTTTTGTGTATGCTGATGATTTTGTCTGTTCCTGACAGCTGGGCGCAGAGCTTTGGTCCTGACAGCCTCGCCCCTCTGCTGGAGACCTTAAAAGGCTCCAGGAGGACAAGACGCTGCAGGGTGAGGCACTCGCTGATCAAGTGGGCATTACTGCTGAGTGTCTGTTGTTTCCAGAAAGCCACAAGGCTTGTTGCTGCTCTGTGCTCTTCTTGTCTCTCCTAGCACAGCCCCACAGACGTGGAGCTCTGTGTCCATCTGTGTTTGAAGTGTTCTTAATCTTCCTGTGTTCTTAGTCTTCCTACTGAGTTTGAGTTTAACTAGTATGATCATACAGAACATACTGCAATAACTGACCAACTCCACGTAATTCATCTTGAATTCAGAAAGCAGTGCCAGACTTTTCATGAAAAGAAAAACAAGGGGAAAAAAAAAAAAAAGGTAGTGCTTTCAAAGGAATAAAATTTATTTAATTTTAGTGAGTAGGTAGGTCAACAGAGCATGTACATGCCTTTCCTGGTGTCCAGCTATCAATGTGAGGGGGTACGATTATGAGAACCTGCTATGATACTCTTGGTTTTTTTGCATTTTTACCATCTTCCATGAAAAGAACTACCGAAGGTGGTAGCATAAACTGTATGCATTTGACAGTGTTTTCTCAGTGGGGAAGTTCAAACCGGTGACTTGCCCGTTATTGCTCCTGTAATCTGTGGCAGAGCTAGGACTTGGAGTGAGATTACCATGCTTAGTCTTACCATTCCAGAGGATTAAAAGCATTTCCTTGAAGCACTTTGCCAACACACCAAGACCTGCCCTTCTGAAATAGCTGTTTTCCCAGGAGCTGCACCCGAGCTAAGGCAGATGAGAGAGTCTTGCCTGCTGTCAGCCACCGAGGCTGATGACAGGTCAGCCAGCAGTTTTGGCAAGGACAGAACAAGGTAGATACGTATGTTCCTCCGTGCTGATTGTAAATTCTGGAATGTGTCTTGCATAAAGTGGTCTTCAGGTTTTGCAGGTTGTCGGTTTGGTAGGATCGACTGTGTCTTAAGCACGATGGTAATAGCAAAACCTGTAGGCATCCATGTAGGGCATTTTGGATTTCACAGAATCTGCAAGAGTATTGGAACAGTTCCAAGTTATGTTGAGGTACGGTAGTTATGGTGTTATCGGAGGAAAGTCTTGGCAAAGAAGATGAAGATGGCAAAGATACGCAAAAGCATTATAAACTTTGAGAGTGGAAACATGGCATTTACACTTCATATGAACAGTCTACTGTTCTTTTCAAAAATTTACAGAGGACGCTTTGCTTTTCCATATCAGAACTTAGTGATTTTAAGTTAAAGCTCTCCACTGGGATATGTAAAAAATGAGCCATGTATGCTGGAAAGAAGAGTAATTACAGAGACTTGATAGTCTTACTCTTGTGTCTTTCAGTTCTCCTGAAAAAGCAGGTGTGGGCTTCTTCACTTGTGTTGTGTAGGGATTACAAAAAAAGCACCCTTGAAACTTCTGCTGAGATTAAAAGTGGGTGAGACCGATCACATTTTCCTCCCCTTCCACGATCCTGCTTTCTCTTGAGCTTGTTTGTATCAGCATCATAAATTCTTTGCTTTCACTAGAGCCAAGAGAACACAAGATTTTCATTGTTTTTTCAGGCCGACCATCTCCTGTCAGACAGAGATATCCATGCAGAAGTGCTCGGTCACAGAGGCCTCGCTGCAAGAGGACTAAGAGGTGGGTGCGTGGTTGGTGATGGTTCTCATCCGTGCTTTGGAGGGTTTTCAGGTCAGTGGTAATTAGAGAATAATAGTATAATAATTACTGTGGTAGCCTGAGGGTAGGAGATAAACACAGATTTGGGAGGAGGAGAGGATCGTTTTTCTTAGCCATTGGCTTTTACAACACAGTGTTTGTGGGTCACTGACAAGATGATCGTGGAGGCAATGGCTGAGATTCTGTACTGGAAATTCTTTTGCTCTGGAGCTGAAGCCCCAATCACCCTCTAACAGTCTTAGTCAGACGACTGAATCTGGAAGCATACAGTTTCTTTTCTCCAAACTGAAGATAATGCAGTTAGAGGGAGAGGCAGTTTGGCAGGTTTAGTAGTTTGGGGGCTGGGGCCCTCAGGGGAGGGGGCTGTTTCTGCCCTGTGCCCTTGGCCTGGAGCTCCCAGCTGGGAAAGGGCTTTCCAAAATCCTGCTGGAAAGTGCTCCGTAAGAAAAAGCTACAGTGTGAAGATGGCTTCCAAGATGCGCACAAGAGAACTTGACTGATCTTGAACTCTCCTGTGCAAGTGGGTTTGCTGCTAGAAGAAACCAGACCAAACCGGCTGAAAACAAGCAAAAAGTTGCAACAAAATTGTGTAAACTCAGCTCATAAATATGCCTTAAGCGCACTTACACAGAGGGTTCGCCTGTACAAATACTCAAAAGTGAATGGTAACAGACGATACCGTGGCCAAAGCCAATAGGTTGTGTAAATTGTAAAAAGGAGTACATGAATAGTCTTAAGACAGCATATAAGGACCGAAGAGTTGTAACACGGCGTCCTTCTCATGCTCCAAGCTGAGAGCACCATTATTGCTACCAGTAAAAAGGGATTTAGGCTAGCGTGTACTTGTGCTGCCTGCCTTTTTTCGCACCACCTGCACACGGACTGGAAGAAAAGGAAAATGCAAGCAAATCCCTTTTGGTAACAAGAGAGCCAGGTGTGGGAGCTGCGGTTGAGCTGGGGGACAGGGAGCACCCCTGGACCAGCCTTGGGGCTTGCTGCCAAGCTGCCTTGCTGCCAGCCTGGGAGAGCTGCCTTCAAATGAGCTCTTCCCAGCAGGACATTGCCCAGGAGTAACTGTGAGGGTTGCTGTTCTCCCTCGGGAAGCACGGCCCGCACCAAGCACAGCCAGAGCTGCGCCTGTGCCAGGAGAAGCCTTCAAGCAGAGCCGGGGCTGATGGTGACAACTCCCAGCAGCTGTCCAGGTCAGAGAGATGCAGGTAAGATGGCAGAGAGGGGACACCGACTGATGGCTACTTCTCTTGCAGGATCAGGATTTTACAGCAGGAGGGAGCCAGGGCACAAGGGCCTATGAGGTGAAAAAATGCATCAAAGAGCCAGAGAACAAAGCAGAGGGAGAAGAGAAATAGGTGCAGGTCACATGGCTTTCAAGGTAACATCTGCCCCAGAAGCAGAATAACAGTAAAAGGCATTGGGAGGTCCTGGAGTGACTGAGCAAAGTGCCTGGCAGAGAGAAGAGGCCAGAGAGACAGGAGACAAGCTAGAGATGGAGGTGAAAAAGATGGCATGTGGAAACTGAGGATGCTCCTGCTGTGCAGGTCCTTGTGAAGACCCTGGTGGCTGAGCAGCTGATGGGGAAGGAGCAGGAAGCTGGCTTCTGCTGCAGGTACTTGTGGTGTCACCTGCTGCTGAGGAGCTGATAGGGCAGGAGTTTTTCAATTACTTGTGCGGATGCTAGTGATAGCACTTGCGGCTGAGTAGCAGATAGATAGGAAAAGACGCATGGCCTGCTTAGGTGTCGGTGATGTCATTCGTGGCAGGACCTGGCCCGTTGCTTTTTCAGGTGCTTGTGATGTTACTGGTGGCTGAGTAGCTGATAGGGCAGGAGTCTGTCTGTGATTTGTGAAGATGGTTTTTGATGTTCTATGTGCCTGAGAAGATGCTAGGGCAGGCATGGAGAACTGTTTTATGCAGGTGCAATAAGCGTGGCTAAATAAAGAGAATCAATCCCCTTGGTAATTCTCTGCTGAAGTCTCCTTGCCTCTCTCCTAGGCCGGCAAAGAACTGACTTTTACACAGGTCACCAGAGCAGGACTGCTGCCAAGAAAGATCCCTGCGCTTGGCTGCTCACCTCGACCCTGTTCCTGCTCACATCCCCATTCCCAACTCCTCTCTCGCTGGATTCGATTCCTAGAGGGCACAGTATTCCCAAGCGCTGGCTTCTGGACATAAAAGAGGATGCTGATGGAGAAGCACCTTCGCTCCTTTTGCAGTGAGTGTCGCGGTAGGCTTGGGAGCTGAGTGTTTTATACTTTCTGTGAGGAGAAGTGCCTACATGTTTCTGCCTCGGTTTTGCCTCAGAAACTGATTTCCTATCTAGGACGCCTTGTGACAGGCTCAGAAATGGGCCAGAAGGCGTATGAACTGCAGCTCTTGTGGGACACTGCAGAAGCATCTTCAAGGGGAAGTGTGGTCTTTTTTACTCAAGTCTACTGGCCAAGTTTGCCAGGAAACCAGCTTCTCAACAAGATGACCCTGTTGATGGGGACCGTCAGTGGCAATGCTTGTAATGCCTTGGTTTCCTTGTCTCTCTTGCACGGGATGCTGCACTTGGGAGAAGACAAGGTGAATCACACGCAGGCGACCTGAGCCTCTAATGGAGCAGCACTGGAGATGCTCTGTTCCCAGGCATTTTTTTCCCTGAGATCTCTACCTGCTAATTTCATATGCTCAGCAGCTGTAGAAAGCTTCCACCCTTCTGGATCAGAAGGGTGCTTTCATAATGGAAGTCTCGAGTTAAAAAATTTCCAAAAACCTCCGAACCCTTCAGTTCTTTCTTGCATGGTCAAACTCTCTACAGAAATGAGAAGCACCACTTTGGACTGGCTTTGGTTATGATGGCAATTTTATTGTTTTGCTTGTAAATGTCAAGTTTGGTGGTTATCATTCTTTTGATGATGTTTGTCTGCGGCCTTTGTTGGTAAATTGCAGGTTGTGGTGGCAAGCTCCGTCACAAGTCCTGAACGCTTCTTTCCATAAGCCACGCGCCTGAAACACCTGGCAAAGCGTGAGGCAACATTTGCTGGTGATGCTGTAAATGTTGCTTACTTTTGAGTCCTCCTCTCCAGAGTTCTCTCTGGATTTCTTTTTGTTCTTCACTTTCTTGCGTTTCTTTGTCAATTCTGGATCGCCAGGATGCTCGCTTCTGTCTTTTGCCGCTTTCTTTCGGGGTCACTTTCACCCCCCCCTTCACAGGACTGTTTCCTCTTTCTGCATGGTTGTTCTTCATTTGCCTGGCAAGGGCCTGCAGACTCTGGGTGAACTGGCACTGGTGGGAGCGGACGTTGTTGACGTGAGGATGTGCCCAGCTGCCGCTCACCTACCGACCCAGGATGCGAGTCTGCTCTGTGGCCGCTCGAGCCATGCACACCTTCCCCTCCTGAGCTTCTGCCGTTATCAGGGCTGTTCCTCTCCCGTTGGGAAG
The DNA here is from genome assembly GCF_965183815.1 of Platalea leucorodia. Taxonomy (NCBI): domain Eukaryota; kingdom Metazoa; phylum Chordata; class Aves; order Pelecaniformes; family Threskiornithidae; genus Platalea; species Platalea leucorodia. Next base: position 15,890 of record NW_028121208.1, read on the forward strand.
AGCTGCACAGGTTCCCACTGCCATGCGGCAGCTGACAGTGAGGGCACTTCTGCGTTTCCGCGAGGGCAATGCGCCTCCGCTTCGGAGGCGGGCAGTCTGGTTGGCTTCTGTTCAGCTTCTCCTCCTCCTCCTCGGTGTCAGAGTGTGCTCTCTTCCTACCGCGGCGCTGGTGGGGAGTTCCTGCAGAGTCCCGTGTTTGTCTCTTCCCTTGGATCCTGGGCCTGTTTTCTCCGCCTTCTTGATTTCTCAGTGCCAGGGTGCCTCCAGAAAATGCCCTCTTCAGCCCTTGATCCAGCTTTGTCATGGAAATGCCCTTTGTCTCTTGGCATTCAGCGCCTGCTCCAGGGGTCAAATCGTGGTGCCTGGAGAAACAACAGTGATCTTAGTCTAGGGTTGTTCTTGCAGCCTCCTCATGGCTTCAGTCTCATCCTGTCACTTTCTGGCAGCACTTGATACGACAGGCAGAAGACTGAAGCAGGGCTAGAAGCTGGAAATGAGATCATGGTCTTCCAGCCATGTCTGTCCCTCTCAGAGCAGTAACTCATCCTAAACCCTCCTGGACCTCCATTTGGCCTCTTTTTGCAGCTAGCCAGTCTCAGGGAGCAGACAGCTAGCAAGTTACACAAGCGCTACAGTTTAGTGCGAGACAAGGAGGGAGAAGGCAGGAGGTGGGGAACTGCAGAAGAGACAGAACTCAACTGGACAAACAGGCATTCTCTCCTAGGCCAGAAAGCAAAACCCACCGGAGGAGAACACCACCACCCAGATCAGTAAGAGGAGAAGGAGTGTATTCTGAGCACTGTCGCACACTTGTTATTACCTGGCATAGAAGAGTAAATATGCACGCTGGCAGAGAACCGTCTTGATGTCACAACGATCCACAGAGGCATCGTTCATCTTGTACCAGTGTCCATCGCTGGCCTGCAAAGAAAGGCAGCACTATCTTTAGGTGCACTGCAGGGGTTTTAAAGCAAAACCACAGGCAGAACACCACTGAAGGACACAGACACCATACACCAGTGCAAATCACAGAGTTGTCTGCTACCTTCACGAAGCAGTAATAGTGTCCTGCCTGGCAGCCAGAGCCTTCATGTACCAGGACGGCATACAAGGAATAGAGGAGTGGTTCTCCAGGGGCTTGAGACATGTACGCGGCAAGGTCCAGAGTTTCCGGATACTGCACAACCTAAAGAGAGACCAAGAAGACCCCCAAATTATCCTGAGAGTCTTTAGGAAGCAGCCTGAGAAAACCTTGCCAGCAAACCCAGGCTAGAGGCATAGAAACAGATCTTCTCAGTTCATCAAAACCAGGTGTTGCCATGTCATCACTGCAGTGGCAGAAAACTGTTGTTGGCCAAAGCAGCTCTTGACGAGCACAGGAAAGGGCTTCTCTTCACATTGGCACTTTCCTCTTCCCACAAGGGAAAGAGCAAGGCATAGCTATTGCCTTGATTTTTCTTAGAGGGCCGCACTCGATAGCCGTCGTGTGCAGACATGAACAACTTCCAAAAAAGGATTCTCCTTCGGGAAAGGTCTCCTTCCAAGCAGACAAAGTTGCAGTGCCCTTGTGTACATACCTTGCTAATCTTTCTGCCAGAGAAAGCATCAAATCTCTTCAAGCAGACTGTCAGGACATTGGAGGAGCGATGTATTGTGAGCCTCTTGGATGCAGTGGCCAGCTGTTCACACCTTGAAACAGGCACAGACCCAACTGTTGCAACCCATCTTCTCCCCACTCTGCCCCCCACCCGTGTAGGGCTGAGTTAAGGCTTGTTTGGCTCAGCTATCGTGCACACAGGTTTGCATTTCAGACCCCTTAAGCCCACACGCTCTCACTGAAGGTAGCTTCGGTCTGGGGTGGCTCACTTTGGAGAGCAGCAGTCTGCAGCCTTTACAAGACCAGACCTAGGCATGACACTGTTCAGAGAGCCGGCAGGGGCTCCTGCTGCTCCAAGGACTGAGGTCTCCTGGCCAGAGACGCAAGCATCCGAAAAGCCTTGGCAATTAAACGGGTGTTTGGTTTCTTGAGGAAGCTGCTGTTGCCAAATCCCTGCCCAGAGCTCCTCCTTGCTTTGGCTCCCCACTGCACATGGGACCTGTCTTTTCCCTTCTGGCCCGAGGGGTAGTTCAGTGGGCAACTTCCTAGCGAGGAAGGTTGACCACCTCCAGGGCAGACGATGGCAGGAATAAAATTCTCATGAAAGCTTTCCAAATATTCAGGCAGGAGAGAAAAAATTACCCATCTTAGAAATGAATGCATTAGTTTCCAAGTTCCAGATGATTCGGGTGGATTAGTTGTACGGGGAAGAAAAAAAAAGGAAAAAACCCCAAGCTGTCTCATGAGTGGGTTTCTCAATTAAGTCAGAACATAACTGGTGCTCCCAGACATGCAATACTCTAACCCAGTATCTGCTAGGAAGATGTCATTAGTAATAATCTTACTTGCTACATTTATAGCCATTTTCGCCATCCAGCTGCTCAGGTTTGACAAAGTCTTCCAGAGCTGCAGTGAGAGTTGAGGCTGCCTGGATGAGAAAGAAAGGAGAGCACTAAGCTCCTGGAAACTCAGAATCCCAAGAAATAGCTGCCCGTGTGGGACCAGCGTTATCCCAATAAGCAGCTACCCCTGGGCGGTACCAGAGTTGCCTGTGGTACACGTGGTCAAAAGTAGCAAAAGCAATCGCTCCATCTGTCCAGCAATCAGACGCGTATTGAGGGCATCCAAAGCAGGGTGGCATGACAGTGCCATCCTGGCTGCAGATACCATCCTTACTCTTTGCCCAGCTGACAGCCAGCACCCAGCGCAGGCAGACCATTTAGAGGGCTTCCAGAGAAGGAGCCCAGAAGCCCAGTTCCCTTCCCATCCACCACCAAGCTCTGGCGTGGCAACAGCCCACAGTTTTAAGTCAAGGGAGGTAACTGGAGATAACCTCGGCCCCCTGCAGGGGCCTTGAAACCTTTTGCACCACAATTTCCAAACATCTTACCTGGATATCCAAAGCAATATCAAGGAATGCCTCGTAGGTGTCGGAAACGGCTTTGCAGCTCAAGCACGTTACTGGAAGGCAAAGAGAAAAGCTTCTCAGGTTGGGAAGGAGGCTAACTGTGCCCATTTCAATGCCCAACACGTACTGCTTTGGAGACACTGGACACAACTGCTGCGTACTAGAAGCTGTTTACCACGACCAGAGAAAGAGCCACAGACACATCTAAGGCCAGTAATATTTGTAAAAAGTACCTCTCGATCTTAGAAAGCCCCCAAATATTTGATGGATGATGGTAGTTGCTTGAGAAGAGATGTCGAAGCTGGAAAGAAATGGTAAGGCAGAGAGTTATCTCCTCCAAGAGTTTTGCTTTGTCTGAAAACCCTGGGCATCGGGTTTCCTTGATGGGAGTGCACCAAAGAGTCCAAAGAGCTCAGGAGTATGGAAAAGGTAATTTGCTTGTGCTTACTCGCTGCTTCCACTCGGACAAGCTCTCTGCATGGCATCGACAGTGTAGCGTAAGAACTCGTGGGCGTCTTCCTGCCTGCCAAGCTGCAAATGTTCTCCTATTCCTAAGAAAGAGGTAGTTAGTAGCTGTCTCCTACAAGAAGGGAAGAAAGCATGTAAAAGCAGCTGAAATGCCTTACGTGTGAGGACACTGAGGACAGCCCTAGGCTGGATGGCCCTGGCTGAAGAATGCAGGACCCCCTTGACGTGCGCTTCCATTATGCACATCATGCAAAAGCCTTGCTGGCGACCTGAAGAGGGAGGGAAGGAGGGAGGGAAGCTTCTCAGGTTAGCAAAACACCCACAGCAATGGGAAACTTAATGGGGATCTTGAAATTAGAAGATAACAGTCTCCAGTCCCCTTCTCCCAAGGTGCCAATGTCCCAAGAAGCCCGGGCCATTTTAGTGCATAGAGAACTTTCTTCAGGGGGATGCTTAAGTGACAGCAGTTTTCTGTGCAATAAGCAAAGAGAGTTGAACTGGCAGGAACAGGGACTGAGACCCGGGGCCGGAAAGTGGTGCCTTTCTGAAGATGAACACACCTAGACAGGACAAGAGCCTTCTAGGCTTGAGTGTTCAAAGAACGCCACTCAGGGGGCCGACAAAGAAGGGCTGCTTTTCTCCTCAATCAAATTCCAGATGCTGGGAATCCTTGGGAAGTGCCCACCAGATGTACAGGGAGATGTTCATGAAAGTACTCACAGGACCGGCTGTGCTCACGCGAGAGCAGGTAGTTGGCCAGGGGGGGTGTGTACGTCAGGCACTGCAGGACGGAGTTGAGGTAGCAGGTATTGCCCAGGTTGTGGAGTCCTGCTCCAGCTCTCTGTCTTTGCTGCCAGTCCATGCAAATCTTCTCCAGGGGAAAGAGGATGCGTTGTGGCAGAGCCATTCCCTTGGCAAGGACTGCAGGGAGATGACGTTTGAAAAGAGATGAGACGATGCTGTTGTATGAGAGCCTATTTTGAGAGTCGACTTCTGTAGAGGAGCACCCAGGTAAACCGGCTCTGACCTCCAACAGAGAAACATCGGGGGAAGCCTAACACTGCCATTGGCATTTCCTGGTTAAGAAACAGTTTTGGAAAAGAGTCTGCTCCCCTGCTTACTTTGCTGAAAGTCCAACAAACCCACACTCTGATTTCTGTGCCTGGGGCTGCCTTCCTTTCCCTCTAGACTCTTGAGCGGGCTTATCAGGTCAAGTCTTCCCTTTTCCTGATTGTAACTTGATGAAAAGAAGCAAGTCCCTAGCCCAGAAGGTAACTCTACTGATGTCAGATCTTTCTAGGAGCAATGTCATCTTTCCAAGTCTCGTACATAGTGGCAGAGGAGTGACAACATGCATTTTTCCTGTGTCTAATCGCAAACACCTGGGTGAGTCTGGCTGCTACCAGGAAACACCCTGAATTCCCTCTAGGTTGTCAGCACATCAGCATTCACGGATGGAGCACCAGCCACGTCTGTTGCCTTTGGGGATTCACAAAGCCCAAGCCTGCTGGTGAAGGTGTTACTCACCAGAGTCGTTCCCCATTGTGGACATGGCTTCTCTCAGGAACAGAGGGGAAAGCTTTGGGTGACAAAGGATGGCAGGACACGCTCGAGAAAGAGAAGATCAGTGCCAATCCCGTCACCTGATCACAAAGAAATAATTGTAGCTCAACAAAATGGTTCAAAGAACCCCAAATGTAACCCACAGAACAGCATCCGCCATCAAAAGTCTTTCAGTGGTGCTTGTAACTGCTGCAGAGCTGCAGGCTGATGGCCCTGCTGTCCCTGTCGCCGGACTCCAGTTGATGGCAATTGCCAAGGCCCTTTTGAAAGGCTGCATTGCGTGTCACCTTCTCTGAAGAGGACCTGCTGCTTACCTGCTGCTGGCGTTAGCAGCAGAGCCCTCTGGCTCTCCAGCCCGCACTTTCCCTCCTTGTACGCAGGTGGGACCGGCTTTCAGCCACTACTTTAACGGCTGCCTTTGCCGTGCTCCTTTTCTGTCTCCCTTCCTACCGCACCATTCAGGGTGGGCTTCTCGTCATTCTAGGCTGAGCTCAATGCCTCAGACTACACTGCCACCCCGCTACTTAACCTATGCTAGGGTATGGTAAAGAAATAAGAGTTAGCAACTAGGAACTCTACCCGTAGCCCTGGCCAGCCTGTAAAGGTGTAAGAGCTCAGCCTACGGCTCAGAAGGTATAGACCAGCCTATACTTTTATCCCCTATTTACCTACTCTATGATCTGTCCTGAAAGTCAAATCATAATTACCTTTGAAAGAGGATGGAAGTTGAGGAGAAGTGGGCAGTAAACGATAAATGGTCGGAAAAAAGTAGGCAAGCAAGTAGCAAAGGGAGGAGCCAAGTTATCCCGAAGGCCAGCTCAGCCCAACTGGCTTTTGCTGGCCCGCTTTTCAGGATCCCAAGGCCTGGCCAGGTGAGCTCACAAGCACCGGATGGGTGCCGCATCACTGCCCCTTTGTGACACAGGGCCAGACGGGGATGTGTCCCGTCGAGGCCACACAGCTGCCACGGCCTGGGCACCTCCCGCAGCTGGCAGCCGCTGGGCTTCCCTGTGCGCTGCTGGCGAAGGGCTGTTCACCCACCGGCAGCGCTCCCACCTCTTCCCCGAGCCGCACAAGGCCAATGGATAAAAACCTGCCCAGGGCTGTAAGCGTGCCTGTTCACAGCTTTGGCTGGAACATTGCGGGTGCTGAGGGTTTCTTTTGCACTCTTCCCAGGTACAGGAACAGCATTTAACAGCAGAAGGGAGGAAGCACGAAAGGGCCCATGATGTCCAAAAGCGCATCAAACAACTGGTGCAGTGATGATGAGAGCAGAAGGAGATGAGAAGGAGATGCAGGTGACCTGTCTGGGACAATGCTTGCGAGGTAACATCTGCCACCTGAACACAGAGGCAGCCAGAGGCAGTGGGAGGTGGTGGAGTGGGTGAGGAAGGTGCCTGGGAGAGGGGAGAGCAGGGGGAGATGGGAGACAGAGATGGAGATGGAGGGGAAAAAGCCAGGGCGTTGGCAGTGAGGACGCTTCTGCTGTGGAGGTGCTTGTGATGTCACTGGTGTCTGAGGAGCTGATAGGGCAGGAGCAGGCCCCTGGCTTGTGCAGCTGCTAGTGAGGTCATAAACACCAGAGTACGTGATAAGTTGTGAACAGGCCCCTGGCTTGAGCAGATGCTTGTGATTTGAGGGGAGACCTCATGGCGGTCTACAGCTTCCTCACAAGGGGAAGAGGAGGGGCAGGCGCTGATCTCTTCTCCCTGACGACCAATGATGGAACCCGAGGGAACGGCAGGAAGATATCCAGGGGAGGTTTAGGTTGGATGTTAGGAAAAGGTTCTTCACCCAGAGGGGGGTGGAGCACTGGAACAGGCTGACCCTGGAGGCAGTCACGTCGCCAAGGCTGACAATATTCAAGAAGCATTTGGACAATGCCCTCAGAGACAGGGTGTGAGTTTTGGGGTCGTCCTGTGCAGGGACAGGAGTGGGAGTCGATGATCCTTGTGGGTCCCTTCCAACTCAGGACATTCTGTGATTCTGTGATTTCCCAGGTGGATAAGTAGGTGATGGAGCAGAAGGAATCACCTGGCTTGTTCACGTGCTTGCGATCTCTCCTGTGCCTGAAGAGGTGATAGGGCAGGGGCAGGACCTGCGCTGTCCCTGGCAGCTCTGTAGCTGTCGGGGCAGGAGCATGGCGCTGGGCCGTGCAGGTGTTTGGGATGCCCCATGTACGTGAGTAGGGGCTAGGGCTGGAGCAGGCCCCTCCTGTGTGCAAGTGCTTATGGTGTCCGAGGTGCCTGAGTAGGGGATGGGGCAGGAGCGGGCCCCTGGCTGGTGCAGGTGCTTGTGAGGTAGCTGTTGTCTGAGTATGGGACTGGGAACGAAGGGACGCCTGGTTTGTAACGGTGCTTGTGTTGTCATGGTTCCCTGCCTATGGGATAGGGCAGGAGGAGGCAGTTGGCTTGTTCAGGTGCCTGTGCCGTCAGTGGCGGGTGTAGCTACTAGGGCAGGAGGAATCTCCTGGCTTCTGCAGGTGCATGTGATGTCATAGGTGGCTGAGCAGGTGATAGGGCAGAAGCAGGCACCTGCCTTGTACAGCTGCCTCTGATGTCACTGAGGGCTATGTAGCCGACAGGCCAGGCCTATGCACCTGGCTTCCACAGGTGCTGGTGATGTCCTAAGTGCTTGCGTAGGTGAGAGGTTAGGAACAGGCCCCTGGCTTGTGCTGGTGCATGTGTTGTCCTAGGTGGTGGAGGAGGTGTGAGGCCGAGGGCCAGCCGCTGGGTTGTGCAGCTGCTTGTGAGGTCATCGGTGCGTGATTAAGTGATAGGGCAGGAGCTGGCCCCTGGCTTGAGCAGGTGCTCGTGATGTCACATGATGGCAAGGAGATGCTAGTTCAGGAGTAGGTCCCTGCCCAGTGCAGCAGCTTCTTTGGTCATTCATGGCCGAGCCGTTGGTAGGGCAGGAGCATGCAGCTGGCTCGTGCAGGTGCTTGTGATGTCATATGTGCTTGAGTAGGTGATAGGTTAGGAACTGGCACCTGGCTTGTACAGCTGGTTGTGATGTCACTGGTGGCTAAGTAGCTGATTGGGTATGAACAGACACCTGGCTGGTGCAGGTGCTTGTGATGTCAGGGGTGGCTCTGCAGCTCTTAGGGTGGGAGTGTGCGCCTGGCTTCTGCAGGTGCTTGTGATGTCACTGGTGGCTGAACAAGCAGGCACCTGGTTTGTGCTGCTGCTTATGTTGTCACTGGTGGCCAAGGAGCTGATAGGGCAGGAGAATTCACCTGGCCTGCGAAGGTCCTTGTGAGGTAAGGGGTGTTTCTCTAGGCATTGGGGCAGGAGCATGCAGGTGGCTTCCACAGGTGCTTGCGGAGGTTTCAGACCAGGAGCAGGCCGCTGCCTTAGAATGACAGCACCACAGAATATGTCAGGTTGGAAGGGAGCCCTGAGGATCATCGAGTCCAAGTCCCTGCTCCTCCCCGGACTACCTAACACTGAACCATAGGACTAAGGGCGTCGTCCAGACGCTCCTTGAACTGACAGGCTTGGTGCTGTGAGCACTTCCCTGGGGAGCCTGTTGCAGGGACCGAGCACCCTCTCAGTGAAGAACCTTTTCCTAATGTCCATTCTGAACTTCCCCTGACGCAGCTTCATTCCGTTGCCTCGTGTCCTGTCGCTGGTCACCAGAGAGAGGAGATCAGCACCTCCCCCTCCGCTGCCCGCCCTGAGGAAGCTGTAGACTGCAATGAGGTCACCCCTCAGCCTTCTCTTCTCCAAGCTGAACGCACCAAGCGACCTCAGCCGCTCCTCGTAAGTCTTGCCCCCGAGACCCTTCACCATCTTGGTTGCCCTCCTCTGGACACACTCATAGTTTGATGTCCTTCTTATATTGAGGTGCCCAAAACTGCACCCAGCGCTGGAGGTGGGGCCGCAGCAGGGCAGTGTAGAGTGGGACAGTCGCCTCCCTCGACCGGCTAGCGGTGCTGTGCTTGATGCACCCCAGGACACGGTTGGCCCCTCTGGCTGTCAGGGCACGCTGTTGACTCCTGTTCAACTTGCCATCAACCCAGACCCCCAGATCTCTTTCCGCAGGGCAGCTTCTTGTTCCCCCGTTTGTACGGATAACCAGGATTACCCCGTCCCAGGGGAGAATCCAGTACTTGCTCTTGATAAACTTCCCATGGCTGGTGATGGCCCAGCTCTCGAGTCTATCTAGATGTCTTTGGAAGGCCTCTCTAGCCTCGAGGGAGTCCACAGCTCCTCCTACTTTAGTATCGTCAGCAAATTTACTTCATGTACATTTGACTGCTGTGTCCGGATCATTCCTAAAAACATTAAGGCGCACGGGCCCTAAAATTGAGCCCTGGGGAACCCCACTGGTGACTGTCCACCAGCCTGATGAAAGCCCATTTACTCTAACGCTTTGAGCCCCTTATGGTCCCCAAAGCCTCATTTTGAGGGCCAAAATCCTCCTTGTTAGGGTCCAAACCTCTCTTTCCTTACCCATAGCCTTTCTTCAGGGCTCACAGTTTAATTTTGAGCATCCAAAGCCCCATTTTTAGGGCAGACAGCCTCATTTTTAGGGCAGAAAGCCTCATTTCTGTGGTGCAGAGGCTCAGTTTTAGTTTGAAAAGTCTCCTTTTTAGAGTCCAAAGACACATTTTTAGTTTCCAAAGCCTCATTTTCAGGCTCCAAAGAGGCATTTTTAAGATCCAGCCAGTCATTTTTTGGGGTCTAAGCCATATGTTGAGTGTCTAACCCCCCATTATTATGGTCCAAATCCTTCCTGTAGTGCCCAAAGCCTCATTTTTAGGGAAGAGAGGAAAGGAGGGGAGGGGACAGGAGGGGAACTGCCATGGGTTTTCTCTGGATCTGCAAGTCTTTCTGAAAAGGCTCATGTGTCTGTATTGTGTCCCTCGATGCCCGTCTGACTCCTAGGCTGATGGGTTGTATTGTTTCCATTCTTGATGACCCTGCACGCTGTCAGTAGCTGAACTGTGCAGTGCCACAGAGAGGTAGCTCTTGGTGGCCCTGGGAATCCCTGGGAAATGAGGGCGATGTTGGAAGTTGTTTCTCCCTCCTGGTGGGAGCACGCAGCGGGGCTTTGTTGTCAGAGAAGCAAGCGGGGAATGTTCCTGGCTGGATGCAGCTCCCCTGGCAGATGCCTGTGCCCCTCTCTCGGCCCCGAGGTCTGATACTTGCCTTTCCCCCAGCCAAGCTGTGCTGCCGGCTCTTGGGAAATGGGGGTACAGAGGGCGGATGGTTTTACCACAGCCGGGAAGTTCCCGTCAACCCATCAGGGATGTTTTCTTGCAGCTACAGGTTTTCAAACAGGCCAGCAAGGAAGTTTTCCAAGGATACTGTGCCAAGGAAAGTGCAGGGTTGAGCTCCGATTGCCCTCTGTGTGGGTTGTGTCTGGCCTCAGCCAGGTGCACAGTAGCTTTCGGACGAGGAATGGGACTATTCCAGGCTGAAGTGAACAATTGGGGTCCCAAGTCTGTTTTGTTCAAGGCAATCAGGTGGAAATGTGCGGTTGGAGCCTTCTTGGTCGCTTACCCTTTTGATTTCAGTGCCATCCTCTGGTCCAAACCTTGGAGTGTTTTTGCTCAGGCATAAAAATTAAAAGCAGATTTTCCTCACCCACACACGCACCTTCCCCCCAGCTCAAGGGGAACAGACAACATCTCTGGGGGCACGTTGTTTTATTAACCGTGCGTCAGATACCCAGCATCAGGGGAGCTGTGTACAGCGAATGGCTGCAGGTGCCTGGGGCTTGAGCAGCATCCCCTGGAAGGGGAAGAGGAGAAAAAGGTGACCCTGGGGACGGGTTATCAGTTCGCCTGGGTCCCCGTTGCCCTGCACGCCCCCTGAGCCAAACACCATTTCTGGACAGTCACTGTGCATCTCTCTCTGTCCCGTTTTGGTCAGGGCTGGGCATGGGTGCAGTGGAGGGTCAGCGTCCTGACCGAGCAGCCTTGTCTTCAGCGATGGCCGTCTGTCAGAACAAGGGTGCCGATGGGCACTGGCCATGCCTCGTTGCACACTGCTGGTGTGTGCCTTGCAGCTTCCAGCTCGCTGCACCTATTCCCCGGCACGCTTGTTGGAAACCTCGTGTATTAGCAGAGCATTCAAAACGTCCGGATGCTGTTACTCCTTGGCTTTTTCTTCTCTTTTTGGGGAGGAATGTGAAGAAAAGAGAAAAAGAGTTGAGGAATAGCTAAAACACATGCCTCAGGTTTTATGAGAACACTAAAACAAATGACCTGACCCATCATCTGCTGTGCCCGAATTGTTGCCATTTTAAGGTCAGGATCTTTTAAAGATGCCTAGAAGGGCCTCAAGTGATTAAGGAAGGAAAAAGGAAAGAATCTTTGATCTCATGGGATCAGGGACGTGCTGAGTGCTTTTGGACACAATGCCTGTTGTGCCACTGACAGTCATTCTGGCTGAGCCGGTGTTGTCCTGTCCTCCTGCAGGATGGTGTGTGTTTCCCTAATTCCAGGAGCTTTGGAGGGTTCTCCGGTGTCATTACAGACTAAAAGTATGCTTATTACTGGGGTAGTCTGAGGATAGGAGGGAAACAAAGATTGGGGGGCATAGGATATTTTTTATTTTATTAGCCGTCCCATTTTTTGCAGCGCAGTGCTTGTGGGTCACTGAGAAGACGATCCTGGAGGTGGTGGCTGAGATTCTGCGATGGAAATTCTTTTGTTCTGGAGCTGAAGCCCCAATCACCCTCTAACAGTCTTAGTCAGACAACTGCATCTGGTCATACACAGTTTCTTTTTTCCAAACTGGCGAGGATTCAGTTCGAGGGAGAGCCTGTTTGGCAGATTTAGTAGTTTGGCGACAGAGGCCAGTTGGGGGCTGGAGCCCTCAGGGGAGGGGGCTCTTTCTGCCCCATGGCCTTGGCCTGGCGCTGCCAGCTGGGAAGGGGCTTTCCAAAATCCTGCTGGAAGGAGCCAGAAGTGGCCACCCCCAGCACAGCCTCAGGGTCAGCTGCCAGCCTGCCTTCAGATCAGCTCTTCCCAGCAGGACACTGCCCAGGAGTAACTGTGAGGGTTGCTGTTCTCCCTCAGGAAGCACGGCACGCACCAAGCACAGCCAGAGCTGTGCCTGTGCCGGGAGAAGCCTTCAAGCAGAGCCGGGGCTGATGGTGACAGCTCCCAGCAGCTGTCCAGGTCAGAGAGATGCAGGTAAGATGGCAGAGAGGGGACACCGACTGATGGTCACTTCTCTTGCAGGAACAGCATTTAACAGCAGGAGAGAGGCAGGACGGAAGGGCCCATGATGTCAAAAAGCGCATCAAACAACTGGTGCAGTGATGATGAGAGCAGAAGGAGATGAGAAGGAGATGCAGGTGACCCATCTGGGACCATGCTTGCGAGGTAACATCTGCCCCCCGAACCCAGAGGCAGCCAGAGGCAGTGGGAGGTGGTGGAGTGGGTGAGGAAGGTGCCTGGGAGAGGGGAGAGCAGGGGGAGATGGGAGACAGAGATGGAGATGGAGGGGAAAAGCCAGGGCGTTGGCAGTGAGGACGCTTCTGCTGTGGAGGTGCTTGTGATGTCAGTGGTGTCTGAGGAGCTGATAGGGCAGGAGCAGGCCCCTGGCTTGAGCAGGTGCTTATGAGGTCACTGGTGTCTGAGGAGCTGATAGGGCAGGAGCGGGCAGGTGTGAGCAGCCATAAAGGTGACTGCTTAGAAAGGGAAATGCCCGAGCAGAAGAACGTTCCTGCGAGCCCGGGAGCTGTGAGCCTGGTGATCAGAAGCATCCTTGAAATGTGCAGCTGGCTGCTTTGCAGCACAGCTGGGGACCGAGAATCCAGGCACCTCCAGATCATCTCGGAGGTGAGACTCTGTCTGTTACGTTATTGTTCCCCCTTTGGGCTCACTTTTGGAGTCGGATAGGTTTATCCACACACCTCTGGGATGGCTGGGTCACCTCTGGGATCGCCTTGTCCTCCCCTCTGCAATGCTTTGGCCCTTTCTGAAATCTAATTCACTTTATACCAGTATTATATCTCCATGTAAGTAATCCATCATCAGTATATCTGCTGCTCTTTCGAGGGTAAGTTCCCTCCCTAGTGACATCTTTGTAGTAACCTGGTTGTTGCTGTTCTGTTGCTTATTCCTAAAGGATTGGTTGTTGCTATACGATTGCTTGCTGCTTTTACTGACTGCTGCCATCCTATTGATTGATGCTGTGCCACTGATTGCTGATAGGAATGGGAAGCAGGTCCATGCCCTGGAGCTCCCCAGGACTCCTCCCAGGCATCTGCCCCAGTGTTTTGTCCTGCTGCGGAGGGAGCTGAAGTCCTGGGTAGCAGCCCCAGACTGCACCAGGGGAGATACCTGAAGAGTTTGGTGCATGTCGGAGGCACTCTGGAACTCCTCGCAGGGATTTCCCAGAGTCTTTTGGTTTCCCCTGGAGACAAGTGAATTCCCAGGTAGCATCCCCAGAATCTTCTAAGGTAGCTACCCAAAGAGCATTGTGCATCTTGGGGGCAGGTCCGTTCCTGTTTTTACTTCAGGACTTTTCCTGTACATCTAATGGAGTGTTTTCATTTTCTTTACAGACAGCTAAAGTCCCAGGTAGCTGCACCACAATTTTCCTAGTTAGTGGCAGAGTTTTCTTTGTCGTGGAGGCAGGCCATGCCCAATAGCTCCTCAGGAATCCTCAGAGGAATCTCCAGAATGTTTTGGCCTCCCCTGGAGACAGCTGAATTGAGCAGGTAGCTGTGCCAGACTTTTCCAAGGTAGCTACCCAAGGCGTTTTGTGTATGCTGGAGGCAGGTCCATGCTCGGTAGACCTCTGGGAGTCCTCCAAGGCAGCATGGGAGTGTTTTGCCTTTCCCTGGAGACAGCTGAAGTCCTGGATAAAAGACGCATATGACGCCTAGTTGGTTACTTGAAAGGTTTTGTTCATGTTGGGGGCAGGTCCATGCCTGGTAGCTCCCTGGGAATTTTCCCAGTTATCTCTAGGACTGTGTTGGCCTCCCCTGGGGACAGCTGAATTTTGCAGGTAGCAGACCCAGACGCTACAAGGTTGTTAGTTGAGGAGTTTTCTTAGACTTGAAGGCAGGGCCATGCCCGGTAGCTTCCCAGGGACTGCCAAGCAGCTCTGCAATGTTTTGGCCTCCCCTGGAGATGGTGAAATTTCGAAGGTAGCAGCCCCAGACTCCCCCAAAGAAGCTACACGAAGAGTTTTGCCTCTATTTGAGGCAGTTCCATGCCCTGTAGCTCTCTGAGACTCCTCCCAGGCAGCTTTGGAGTGTTTGGACTTTGCCTGGAGACAGCTGAAGTCCTCAGTAACAGCCGCAGCCTCGCCCTAGGTAGTTACCTGAAGAGTTTTCTTCATGTGTGAGGCAGGATTATTCCCAGAAGGTCCCCGAGACTCCTTCCAGGCATCTCCAATGTCCAGTGTTTTAGCTTCGTCTGGAGACAGGTGAATTCCCAGCAGCAGCCCCAGGCTCTTTGAAGGTAGCTACGCAAAGAGCATTGTGTATGTTGGGGGAAGGTCTGTGCTCAGTAGCTGTGCGGGAATTCTCCCAGGCACGTTCAGGATTGTCTTGGCTTCCTCTGGGGAAAGCTGAAGTCCCAGGCAGCAGCCCCAGACTCCTGCACGGTAGCTACCCGAAGCATTTTGTCCATGTTGGAGGCAGGTGCAAGCCCAGTAGCTCCCTGGGACTCCTCCCAGGCAGCTGCAGAATGTTTTGGTCTTCCCTGGAGAGAGCTGAATTTCAGAGGCAGCAGCCGCTGACTCCTCCCAGGAATCCACTCAAGGAGTGTTTTCACTGTTGGGGGATGGTCCACGCCCTGTAGCTTTCTGGGAGTCCTCCCAGGCAGCTTTGGAGTTTTTTGGCCTTCCCTGGATATAGCTGAAGTCTCGGGTAGGAGTCCCAGAGTCCTCCTAGTTAGTTACTCCAAGAGCTTTCTTCATATTGAAGGCAGGTCCATGGCCGATGGCTCTCTGGAACTCCTCCCAGGCATCTCCAAGAGTGTTTTGGCTTCACCTGGAGACAGCTGAAGTCATGGGTAGTAGCCCCAAACTCCTCCTAGGCTGCTAATTTAATTGTTTTGTCCATGTTGGAGGCAGGTCCATGCCTGGCAGCTCCCCAGGGTTCCTCCTAGGCATCACCAAGAGTGTGTTCACTTCCTCTGGAGATGGCTGAAGTCTTGGGTAGTAGCCCAGTAATCCTCCTAGGTATTTTGTTGAATAGTCTTGTTCCTGTTGAAGGCAGGTCTGTGTCTGGTAGCTCCCTGTGACTCTACCCAGGTATCTCCAGGATTGTGTTGGCCTGTGCTGGAGAAAGCTGAATTCCCAGGTAGCAGCCCCAGACTCTTCTGCAAGTAGCTACCCAGAGAACATTGTATGTGCTGGGGGAAGGTCCATGCCCCGCAGCTCCTTTGAACTCCTCTCAGGCAGCTCCGGAATGTTTTGGCCTCCCCTGCAGACCGGGGAATTTCACAGGGAGCAGCCCCAGACTCCTCCAGGGAATCCACCCGAGGAGTTATATCAATGTTGGAGGCAGGTCCATGCTCAGTACCTTGCTGGGACTCCTCTGAGGCAGCCTGGGAGTGTTTTTTCCTTCCCTGGAGATGGCTGAATTTTCTGGGTAGCAGCCACAGACTCCTCCTCGGTAGTTACCTGAAAAGTTTTCTTCATGTGGGACTCAGGTGCGTGCCCGGTAGCTCCCCGGGACTCCTCCCAGGCATCTGCACAAGTGTTTTGGCCTCCCCTGGGGATGGATGAATTCTCCGGCAGGAGCCCGAGACTCTTCAAAGGTAGCTATGCTACTGAGCATTGTGTATGTTGGAGGCCGGTCATGCTCTGTAGCTCCCTGGGACCTCTCCCAGGCAGCTCCAGAATGTTTTGGCCTTTTCAGGAGATGGATGAATTCATTGGTGAGCAGCCCCGGACTCTTCCAAGGTTGCTAGCACAGGCGTTTTGTCGATACTGGAGGCATGTCCGTGCTTTGTACCTTGCTAGGACACCTCTCAGGCAGCTAGGGAGTGTTTTGGCCTTCCCTGGACACAGCTGAAGTCTCAGGTAGCAGCCCCAGAGTCCTCTCTAGTTACCTGAAGAGCTTTCTTCACATTAAAGGCAGGTCCATGCCCTGCAGCTCCCCAGGACTCCTCTCTGGCATCTCCAGGAGCACTTTGGTTTCTTCTGGAGGCTGGGGAATTCCCTGGTAGCAGTCCCAGACTATTCTAAGGTAACTGCCTGAACAGCAGTGTGTATGTTGGGGGAAAGTCCATGCCCAGTAGCTCCCCAGGACTCTTCCCAGGCATCTCCTGGATGGTGGTGGACTTGGCAGTGCTAGGTCAATGGTTGGACTTGATGATCTTAAAGGTCTTTTCCAGCCTAAACAATTCTATGATTCTCCAGGGGTGTCTTGGCCTCCTCTGGAGAAGGAGGAATTCCCAGGTAGCAACCCCCGACTCCTCCAAGGAAGCTCCCTGAGGCATTTTGTCAACATTGGAGGCAGGTCCATGCCTGGTAGCTGCCCGATACTCCTCCCAGGCATCTCAGGAGCATTTTAGTTTCCTCTGCAGACAGATCAAGTCCCAGGCAGTAGCCCCAGACTTTCTAGACTAGCTACCTGAAGAGCATTGTGTATGTTGGGGGCAGGTCCATGCCTGGTAGCTCTTCTGCACCTCTCACAGGCAGCTCTGCAATGTTTTGGCCTCCCCTGGAGACCACGCATTTTCACAGGGAGCAGCCCCAGACTCCCCCAGGGAATCCACCCGAGGAGTTTTATCAGTGTTGGAGGCAGGTCCATGCTCTGTACCTTGCAGGTCTAGGAGTAGGGATTTGGACTCGGTGATCCTTATGGGTCTCTTCCATCTCAAGGTTTTTCTGTGATTCTATGATGTGTAGACAGGTAGGATGCTGAAGAGGTTTTAATTGCATCTAAAATCAGTAACTCGTGGATCCAGCTGCACCTACTACCTTCAATTTCTGATGCGGTTTGGAGCATCGCCTCTGGTTAAAGTTCTCTAATCCTTGCCCTTAGAACACCCTCTAATTTGTCACTTTGAACACTAACAAACGTGGCTGAGGAGGGTGACCTTTTTCCAGGGGTTCAGTGACTTTTCCTCAGGTTTCAGCACACAGTTTGGGAGACAAGCCAGAGCTGCTTTACTCCTTTTAGACGCTCATCAGACATGACCTGAGGTTTGTGAACATTCCCACACTGCTGCCCAGCTGCACAGAGGCATTTCTCCGCAGCACTGACATAGCACTGGACCTCGTCTGGTGTGGAAGTCTTGGTCTCATGCCCTTCCCACTGACAAGTGCAGATCACCTTGTGTACTCAGTAGCCCTTGCTTTATGATTCTGTGATTTTTCTGGGGAAGGTTTCTTAGCTCTGCTGCAGGAGATGGGTACAATGCAAATGAAGTAGCTGTGTTTCAGATGCGCTGTTTCTTCAAGGGCACTTCTGGCAGGGGTAGAAAGAGAACATGGTTATCCTGACCCAGTGGATTCTGTGTTCCCTCTTGTGGTTTTCCCTCTGAGGAGGATCAGAAATGATGAAGAAAGAGACATGTTTTCATCACAGATGGTTAGCAGCTAGGCTGTCAGTGTCTTTCTATTGCATTTGCCTTGTCACCACTGACTCAAGCAGGAACCGTTTGTTCTTCTTCATGTGGAGACCTAGTGGTCTGACACCTTCTGAGGGGCATGCCATTTTAGGAGTCCTTCCCAAGGAGGGCAGCAGGGGTTGCAGAGCACATGACCTCAGAGGGCCAATGGAGACAACCGATGTCCATTTTCTGTTGGGGTGTAGTTTTTCCTTGTTTACTTCCCAGAAGTCCCCATGTTGCTGCACATTCTTTGGATCAAGTTTACCCTACTGCATCATCAGGTGTAGGCATGACTTTTAAAGCTCAGCCAACCCCAACACGTGTCATTGCTCATGCTTTTGCTTTCCATAGCTGCACTCAGAAGAGCTTGGAGAGCGTGGAATGGAGGTGGATGCCAGACAGATGCGCCTCCTAAGAGACCCCCGCTTTACTCTCCACCCTGGCAGAGCCAGGAGGAGCCCTGGCCAGCAAGCAGAAGGAGAGGTATGAGGCAAAGCCAGGCTCAAAAGCCCTGTTGCAAGGCATCGCATGTGCAAAATCACTTTCTGATGCAAAACCAGGGTAGACGCACATAGGAACTGCTCCACAGTCTGCTGTGACATTAACTGTGAAATTAGCAAGGCTGCTTCTTTTTAGGCATGGCTTGTGCCTCTTTCAGCTCAAAATGACCATGTTTAGCAATGCTGTGCCCTGCCGAAGTAGAATGCAGCCGGAGAGGAGTTGGGAAGGGGGATGTGAGCAGCAATAGCGTCCAGGTGAGCAGCAAACCCCAGGTATCTTCCATGGAAGCCGTCCTGCTCTGGTCACCATGCGTGGTTAGATGTCTGGTCAAGAGGACAAACCTGACAGCATTTTCTTTCTGTAGCTGGTGCAGTCGCAAGTCAAGCAGTCAGTGTGGCCATTTTCATTATGGAGGCGTGCTAAACGAGCCCTTGCAATGCTCTGAAATAGAAAAAGCCATCCTCCTACCTAATAAGCTAAGTAGCGGTGCACATGCATTCATGATTTCCAAGGAGTCAGGGACTGATAAGGGCGATACCCCATTAGCAGTCAACAGAAAAGGCAAGGCTTCTTCTTTATAAAGATATTGATTTATAATAATGCAATGTTATTTATAATAAAAATTGTCAGCATTATAATGATAATAATTATCCACCTTTAAAATGATAATTATTCACTGTTCATCAACCTATTCCTTTACATTTGTGGCTGGGCAGAGTGTTTTTGCTTTCAAACAATGCCAGTTTGAAAAGTAACATTTCTGGGCAGCTGTAGTTTTCTTGTTGGGTTTGGGTTGGTTTGGGGAGTTTTATTGTGTGTTGGTTTTGTTTTTCCTGAGAAGAGCCGATTTTGTATTGCTGTGAATTAAGTGGCTGGTTTGCAGCAGTAGAGCATGGAGGAGGAATCTGTATTGTAATAAAAGAGTTTTGGCTGGCAAGACAAAGAGGTCCCAGTTTGGAGAGTCCTTCTGCATCGTTATGAAGGATTACCAGAGCAGGGCAGCAAGGAGTCAACATCAGAAACTCGATGTTACTGTTGCTTAACTCCAGAGCGATTGCTGAGGTTGCGGGGGCTCTGGCCCAGCTCCAAAAGGGTGGGGAAAGTCATGAAATAGTCAAGAGTTAAGGGAGCTGACTTCTCCTGAGAGAAGTCATTTGGTTCTGGCAAAGGGAATCTCTGCTAGCAAGGATGGTCATCCCTTGTGATTGCAACAAAATGGAAATGACTCCCAACTTCCTGCCCTTCCTCCTTAATACAGGAGCACATTTTCGTGCTTTCTTCTGGTCAAATTACTCAAGCCCTTGAGAGAGACTTCCTTCTGTGGCTGATGGCAGAAGGAGATGGGGGAGAAGATGGAGCAGAAGATTCTCGGGAGGACCAAGCTTGGATGCAAGTTACAAAATCTTGGATTACATAAAAAGTTTGGCATAATGGTATGTGCAGCGGTAACTGCAATGGTATCTCCATCTGCAGTGGTACCTGCCTCTGCAGTTGTATCTGCATCTGCAGTGGCATTTGCCTCTGCTGTGTAACCTTAATCTGTAATGGTATCTGCAGCTGAAATGGCGTCTCAGATGGTGTCTACATCTCCAATGGTAGCTGCAATGGTATCTGCATCTGCAGTGGCATCTGCGTCTGCCTACAAGTTACAAGGTACTAAATCTTGGAATATAACCTGCACTGCATAATATCCTTGCCTTCTTTTTAGTTATTTATTTTTCTGTTTGTATTTCACCTTTTGGGAAGAAAGCAAACATGGACGGGGTTATTTTGGATTAAGAGAGAAGGTGTCATTTTGACCAGAACTTCAGATTCCCAAAGTTGTTTGTTTTTTTTCTTTTTACTTTTGATTTTTGCAATCAGATGCACCTGTATGCTCTGGCTGCTCCATTTCCCAGCCCCCGGGGCAGCGGGAGCACGCTGACCAATAGCACTGGCCTGCCCCTGCTTTTACTGTTTTCTGCGTTGCCTGGCTCACGCCCGTCCCCCGCTGCTGAGGAAGCGGCATCTCTGCAAAGAGCAAGGGCAGAGCGTGTTCTGCAGCGGGGTCTGGAGATACAGACGCTGCGGTTGTTAGTGGCTCCTTACCCCCTTCTGCAACAGGGTCGGGACAACTCTAGTCGGGTCCGTGTTGGAGCCGTTTGAGTGTCGGAGGCAATGAAGGGATTTCTTTGGTCCCTCCCCGACAAAGGCAGTGTGGGCTGGGAGTAAGAGTGTTGTATGGGTCAGGAGGGTGTTTTCTTCCTCACAGAGACGAGCGTGCCTCCTGTACGAGCAGGACCCAACCTGCGAATCCCCAGCAGAAGGTTTCTTGAGCAGCGCTGTGCCCCCTTCCCCCAGCTCTGAGCTCCTCGGCCCCTGGGGAGGCAGGAGGAGGGCAGGGACTGTGAGAGCCGGAGGCAGAGGCCAGGAGAGGGGATGGGGGAGCGGGGTGGAAGGTGACATTGCTGGGGTGTGGTGAGGTCACTTGCGTGGGAGGAAGCTGATTGGTCAGGAGCAGCAGGTGGCAGTGAGGTGCTCAGTGCCTGCCAGTGACAGCGCAGAGAGGAGGGAGCTGGGGGGCAGAGGAGAGGCCGGTTGGGGGGCAGGCAAGGGGCCAGCAGCGAGGGGAGGGCTGGGGCGGGGCTGGTGAGGTCACTTCTGCCGGAGATGCTGATAGGGTAGGAGCAGGCCCGTGGCTTGGAAGTTGCTTGTGAGGTCACTTCTGTCCCTGCAGGTGATAGGCCAGCAGCAATCTTGTGACTGGGTGGGTGTTTGTGAGGTCCCTTCAGCTGGAGCTGCTGCTAGGCCGGCAGCAGGCTGGAGGGGCATTGCCGGGTCTCTCCTCTCCACTGTGGCCGTGGTGTCTTCTCCTCCTGCCCCCTAGCAGGACGAAGAGCCTGGCTGAAGGTCCTGGCGGGCTGCGAGGAGCCCTGGAGCCCTCTCCTGCCCGGGCTGAGCCGCCCCGTGCCCTCGGCCTCTCCCTGGGTGGGGAGTGCTCCCGCGTCCTGGCTCCAGCTGGTGGATGTCTGTCCTGTATCGGGATGGGGGGGACGTGTGGGTGTGGAGGGAGGAAGCCCCGTATGCGGCACAGTGTCGCCTATGTGGTCTGAGCTGTGCTGGGCAGGGGATAATGCCCCGGTGTGCTGTGTGTGTATCTGTAATGGTGTCGCTGTCTGCATCGGCCTGTGAAATGCTGTCGATATCTGCAACGGGATCAGTATCTGCAATGGCCTCTGCATCTGCAATGGTATTTGAATCTGCCGTGGCATCTACGAAGGTATCTGCATCTGGAATGCTGTGTGTGCAACCGTACCGTTGTCTGCAACTCTCCAGTGCAGATGGCGTTGCAGGTGCAGATACCATTGCAGATAGCGTTGCAGATGCAGATACGATTGAAGGTTCGGATGCCATTGCAGATAACATTGCAGATGCAGGTAGTATTTCAGAGGCGGGTGTCACTGCAGGAATCACTGCAGATGCAGGGACAACTGCAGGTGCTGTTGCAGATGCCAGAAGAGATGCAGATTCCATTGCAGTTACAATGGCAGATGCAGATACAATTTCAGATGCAATTGCAGGTGTGGGTATTGGTGTCTCTGTGTTAGTATCGGTGTCTGTAATGGTAACTGTACGAGTACCTGCATGTGTAATAGTACCTGTATCTGAATCTACAGTTGTATTTGTCTCAATGTCTACAATTGTATTTGTCTCAATAGCTTAACTTGGAATGGTAACTCTGTCCCTTGGAGAATGGACTCTCATTGTATCTGTACTTCTATGTGCAATTGTATCTGTACTTGTAATTGCATCTGCGGTGGTATTCGTGTAATGGTGCCTGGGAGGGCACTTCTGTACTGTTTAATTATATCTTTATCTGCTGTTGTATCTGGAACTTTATGGACTTTGTGCCTGTTATCTGCAATTGTATCTGAAATTCCATGGGCATCTGTATCTGTAATTATACTAGTTTATGCAGTGGTATGGATGATGGTGCTGGTACCTGTGGTGGTGATGGTGCCAGCAGTAGCTGTGCCTCTAATGCTATCTCTGTGCCTGTAACTGTGCCTGTAACTGTATCTGCATAGGGAATGGTACCTGTGCCTGCACATGGACTCGCAATGGTTTCTGTAGATGTCTGTGTATTTGGTTTCTGTAGATGTCTGTGTATTTGGTTTCTGTATGCGTGTGAGTCATTCTCTCGCTAGCTGCAATAGTATCAGCACGGCTATCCCTAATGGTCTCTGTACCGCTGACGGTCTGGGTATGGGTGTGACTGTCTGTAATGGTATCGCGGTCTCTGTACTGGTATCAGGAGCTGTAAGAGTAGAGGTAGAGGCATCTGCAATGGTATTGGTACCTGCCTGGGTAAGTGCAATGCTATCGATATCTGCAATGGGATCAGCATCTGCAGTGGCATCAGCAGTGGTTTCTGCAGTGGCAGTGGTACCTGCATCTGCAGTGTTCTTTGCTTTGCCAATGGCATCTGCAGGGTTATCAGCAGCGGTATGTGCATCTGAAATGGTGCCTGCCCTGGTGTTTGAACCTGCAGTGCCATCTGCCAAGGTATCTGCATCTGGAATGCTGTGGGTGCAACTGTGCTGTCATCTGCAACTCTCCAATGTAGACACCATTGCAGATGCAGAAAACATTGGTGATAACATTGGCAATGCTATTGCAGATGCAGACGCTGTTGCAGATGCCATTGCAGAAGCAAATACAATTTCGTATTGTCCTGGTTTCAGCTGGGATAGAGTTAATTTTCTTCTTGGTAGCTGGTATGGGGCTGTGTTTTGGGTTTAGGATGAGAACAATGTCGAGGATACACTGACGTTTTGTTCTTGCTAAGTAGTTGCTAAGTGGCGCTCACAGTGGTAAAGGACTTTTCAACTGCCCATGCTCTGCCGGGTGCACAAGAAGCTGGGAGGGGGCACAGCCAGGACAGCTGGCCCAGACTGGCCAAGGGGCTATTCCATACCATGTGACGTCATGCTCAGTATATATATAAACTGGGGGAGCTAGCCGGGGGAGGGGGGCAACGATCGCTGCTTGGGAGACGGGCTGGCCATCGGTCGGAGGGTGGTGAGCAATTGTAGAGTGTATCGTTTGCTTTGTATTACTATTGTACTATTATTACTTGTTATTATTATTATTGTTATTATCATTATTACTACTGTTCTATTTTTATTTTTACTTTAGTTATTAAACTGTTCTTATCTCAACCCACGAGTTTTCTCCCTTTTACCCTTCTGATTCTCCCCCCATCCCACTGGTGGGGAGTGAGCGAGCGGCTGCGTGGTGCTTAGTTGCTGGCTGGGGTTAAACCACGACAGTCCTTTTTGGCGCCCAACGTGGGGCTCGAAGGGTTTGAGATAATAACAGATTAACTAGAGTGTATTAAGAAATTTCATTCTGTTAACAGTTATCGGTTGTAATATTTATTCATCCATTCTCGGTACTAGTCTACCTGATCTGCACCATGCTCTTGTTTTTGCTGTGCTTTGCCATAATGAGTGATGTGTTGCCTGGAAGACTGGTTATTAAAACACTGGCCTTGAGCGCTATCTGGTATTTGGGTTCTGTAGTGAAGCCATTACTGTACTTCGGGTACCACCTCATGGAGACAATTAGCAATTATACCTCCTCTTCTGAGAGTTTTTTTATGGAGGAAATACAGGATGGCACCTTTGTTACTTTCTTCTATGATGTTTTCTCCTTCATTACAACAATTTTTCATTATCTTGAGCATCCTTGGGTAGTTAAGATATATCCGTTGATAGTTCTTGGGAATTTTGTTTCAGTTTTATCTAAGGTTAATAAGCAGCTTAAGAATATCATCCAGAGATCTCCTCAAAGGCTGGATAGTTATGAGTGGCAGGGTGTGTGGGAGAGTATGGGCAAGTACCTAGGACAATGGGCACCTCCAGTGTTTTGGAACTTCACCCCCGAACAAGTGCAGAATCCTGAAAAACTAGTAAAGTATTTGGAAAATGTATGTTGTCACCCTGGCAACTCCAGAGAGACACAGATCACTGCAACGTGCTGGGGCCTGGCCCATGCCTACCGAGCCCTATTCAACACTATTCAGTACCCTCAAGGGAAAGAGAAGGTCTCTGGATCGGATGACAGAATGACGGCCCCCATGGCTGTGCCGGCCCCTGCCACAGGCACTGCGGCTGTGCCAGCCCCTGCGCCGGTCCCCGTGGCTGTGCCAGCCCCCACGATAGGCACTGCAGCTGGACCAGAGAACCAATCCGTGCCAGTATCACTTGCCCCTATACAGAAGAAAAAATACACAAGGAAATCAGCTCGTTTAGTAAGGGCTGATGATGAGCCAGGGCCATCAAGAGAACAGGAGGAGGAAGAGGCGGAACCCATAAATGAGATGGTAACCACCCGATCCCTCTCCCTGAGTGAGCTGCGAGATATGCGAAAAGATTTCGGTCGTCGTCCAGGCGAGCACATCGTCACCTGGCTGCTCCGATGCTGGGATAATGGGGCCAGTAGCCTGGAATTAGAGGGTAGGGAAGCCAAGCAGCTGGGATCCCTTTCTAGAGAAGGAGGCATTGACAAAGCAATTGGAAAAGGGGCAAAAGCCCTCAGCCTCTGGAGGCGACTCCTGTCAGGTGTGAAGGAAAGATATCCCTTCAAGGAAGATGTTATATGTCACCCAGGCAAGTGGACCACCATGGAGAGAGGTATCCAGTACCTGAGGGAATTAGCTGTGCTGGAAGTGATTTATAATGACCTGGACAATGAGCAGTTATCCAAAGATCCAGACGAAGTCCAATGCACACGACCCATGTGGAGGAAGTTGGTACGGAGCGCACCATCATCACATGCAAACTCATTGGCAATAATGACCTGGAAAGATGAAGAGGGACCAACAGTGGACGAAATGGCTGGCCAGCTCCGACAATACGAAGAAAGTCTCTCTTCCTCCCTACAGGCCTGCGTATTGGCCGTGGAGAAACTGTCCCAGAAGGTCCAGCAACTCGAAGAGGATATATCCTACTCCTCACCTGTACGAAGCAGTATCTCAGCCATTAGGAGTAAGCGTCCCTCTGTTCAAGAGAGAAGATACAGTGGATACACACCACGAGGCACCCTGTGGTTTTATCTGCGTGACCACGGAGAGGACATGAGGAAGTGGGATGGAGAATCTACCTCGACCCTAGAGGCACGGGTACGTGAGTTGCAAGGAAAAACAACTACAAAAGGTGGTTCTCCCAGGAGAGTTGCGGCTCCAGTTTCCAGCGAGCAGTTCCTCAGACAGGGTAGAAGGGCTGATTCTGTTTCCGATCCTAATAAAGGGATTTTTGACTCGCATTTACAAGAAGTGAGTAACGAGTGCTATGACCAGGACTAGAGGGGCCCTGCCTCCAGCCAGGTGGAGGAGAGGGACAATCGGGTGTACTGGACTGTGTGGGTTCGATGGCCTGGCACATCAGCCCCACAGGAGTATAAGGCTTTAGTAGACACCGGTGCACAGTGTACCCTCATGCCATCAAGCTGTAAAGGGGCGGAACCCATCTGTATTTCTGGAGTGACAGGGGGATCCCAAGAGCTGACTGTATTGGAGGCCGAAGTGAGCCTAACAGGGAATGAGTGGCAGAAGCACCCCATTGTGACTGGCCCAGAGGCACCGTGCATCCTTGGTATAGACTACCTTAGGAGAGGGTATTTCAAGGACCCAAAAGGGTACCGGTGGGCTTTTGGCATAGCCGCATTGGAGACAGAGGAAATTAAACAGCTGTCTACCCTGCCTGGTCTTTCGGAGGACCCTTCTGTTGTGGGGTTGCTGAGGGTCAAAGAACAACAGGTACCAACTGCTACCACAACAGTGCACCGGCGGCAATATCGCACCAACAGAGACTCCCTGATTCCCATCCATAAGCTGATTCGTCAGCTGGAGAGCCAAGGAGTGATTAGCAAGACTCACTCACCCTTTAACAGTCCCATATGGCCAGTGCGAAAGTCTAATGGAGAGTGGAGACTGACAGTAGACTATCGGGGCCTGAATGAAGTCACGCCACCACTGAGCGCTGCCGTGCCGGACATGTTAGAACTTCAATACGAACTGGAGTCAAAGGCAGCCAAGTGGTATGCCACCATTGACATCGCTAATGCATTTTTCTCAATCCCTTTGGCAGCAGAGTGCAGGCCACAGTTTGCTTTCACTTGGAGGGGCGTCCAGTACACCTGGAATCGACTGCCTCAGGGGTGGAAACACAGCCCTACCATTTGCCATGGACTGATCCAGACTGCATTGGAACAGGGTGGGGCTCCGGAACACCTGCAGTACATTGATGACATCATTGTGTGGGGCAACACAGCAGCAGAAGTTTTTGAGAAAGGGAAGAAAATAGTCCAAATTCTTCTGGAAGCTGGCTTTGCTATAAAACAAAGTAAGGTCAAGGGACCTGCACAGGAGATCCAGTTTTTAGGAATAAAATGGCAAGATGGGCGTCGTCAGATCCCAATGGATGTAATCAACAAAATCACAGCCATGTCCCCACCAACCAGCAAAAAGGAAGCACAAGCTTTCTTGGGCGTTGTGGGTTTTTGGAGAATGCATATTCCACATTACAGTCTCATAGTAAGCCCTCTCTATCAAGTGACCCGCAAGAAGAATGATTTCAAATGGGGCCCTGAGCAGCGACAAGCCTTTGAACAAATTAAACGGGAGATAGTTCATGCAGTTGCCCTTGGGCCAGTCCGGGCAGGACAAGATATTAAAAATGTGGTCTACACTGCAGCTGGGGAGAACGGCCCTACCTGGAGCCTCTGGCAGAAAGCACCGGGGGAGACTCGAGGTCGACCCCTGGGGTTCTGGAGTCGGGGATACAGAGGATCTGAGGCCCGCTATACTCCAACTGAAAAAGAGATATTGGCAGCATATGAAGGAGTTTGAGCTGCTTCAGAAGTGGTTGGTACTGAAGCACAGCTCCTCCTGGCACCCCGACTGCCAGTGCTGGGCTGGATGTTCAAAGGGAGAGTCCCTTCTACCCATCATGCAACTGATGCTACGTGGAGTAAGTGGGTTGCACTCATTACACAACGGGCTCGAATAGGAAACCCCAGTCGCCCAGGAATCTTGGAAGTGATCATGGACTGGCCAGAAGGCAAAGATTTCGGAATATCGCCAGAGGAGGAGGTGACGCGTGCTGAGGAGGCCCCACCGTATAATAAACTATCAGAAAATGAGAAGCAATATGCCCTGTTCACTGATGGGTCCTGTCGTCTTGTGGGAAAGCATCGCAGGTGGAAAGCTGCTGTATGGAGTCCTGTACGACAGGTGGCAGAAACTGCTGAAGGAGAAGGTGAATCGAGTCAGTTTGCAGAGGTGAAAGCCATCCAACTGGCTTTAGATATTGCTGAACGAGAAAAGTGGCCAATGCTCTATCTCTATACTGACTCATGGATGGTGGCAAATGCTCTATGGGGGTGGCTGCGGCAATGGAAGCAGAGCAACTGGCAGCGCAGAGGCAAACCCATCTGGGCTGCCACATTGTGGCAAGATATTGCTGGCCGGGTAGAGAACCTGGTTGTAAAAGTACGCCACGTAGATGCTCATGTACCCAAGAGTCGGGCCACTGAAGAACATCAAAATAATCAGCAGGTGGATCAGGCTGCTAAGATTGAAGTGGCTCAGGTGGATCTGGACTGGCAACATAAGGGTGAATTATTCCTAGCTCGGTGGGCCCATGACATCTCAGGCCATCAAGGAAGAGATGCAACATATAGATGGGCTCGCGATCGAGGGGTGGACTTAACCATGGACACTATTGCACAGGTTATCCATGAATGCGAAACATGCGCTGCAGTCAAGCGAGCCAAGCGGTTCAAGCCCCTCTGGCATGGAGGACGATGGCTGAAATATAAATATGGGGAGGCCTGGCAGATTGATGATATCACACTCCCACAAACCCGCCAAGGCAAGCGCCATGTGCTTACAATGGTGGAAGCAACCACTGGATGGCTGGAAACATAACCTGTGCCCCATGCCACCGCCCGGAACACTATCCTGGGTCTTGAAAAGCAAGTCCTATGGCGACATGGCACCCCAGAAAGAATTGAGTCAGATAACGGAACTCATTTCCGAAACAGCCTCATAGACACCTGGGCCAAAGAGCATGGAATTGAGTGGGTATATCACATCCCCTATCACGCACCAGCCTCTGGGAAAATAGAACGATATAATGGACTGTTAAAGACTACACTGAGAGCAATGGGTGGTGGAACATTTAAACATTGGGATACACATTTAGCAAAGGCCACCTGGGTAGTCAACACCAGGGGATCTGCCAATCGAGCTGGCCCTGCCCAATCAAAACTTATACGTACTGTGGAAGGGGATAAAGTCCCTGTAGTGCACATAAAAAATATGATGGGAAAGAGAGTCTGGGTTAATCCCACCTTAGGTAAAGGTAAACGCATTCGTGGGATTGCTTTTGCTCAAGGACCTGGGTGCACTTGGTGGGTGATGCGGGAAGATGGGGAGGTCCGATGTGTACCTCAAGGAGATTTGATTTTGGGTGAAAATAGCCAATGAACTGAATTATATAATGTTTGTTGCTGTATAATACTGTATGTCATCACTTCTGTGATTACTATATGACATATCAACAGTATATAGCAAGAATCGCCCAAACTAATGAAGAATGAGCTCTGAGGAAACCAAGCAAAGCGCAGAGATGGTAGAACTAGACCTGGCTTCAGCATGCTACAATCCAACACCACGCGCTACCTCTCCTGCCCAGAAAGACTGTTATGACAGATGAATCCCAGAGTCATAAACTAAATGAACTCAACAAATGTTCTAGAGGGAATGATACTCGTGTATTGTATCAAAGGAAAGGAAGGGGGTGGTCGTTAATGAGGATATGTTGGATAATGTGGGACCTGGGCATGACGTAAATGTTATGGAATAAGGGGTGGATACTGTCCTGGTTTCAGCTGGGATAGAGTTAATTTTCTTCTTGGTAGCTGGTATGGGGCTGTGTTTTGGGTTTAGGATGAGAACAATGTCGAGGATACACTGACGTTTTGTTCTTGCTAAGTAGTTGCTAAGTGGCGCTCACAGTGGTAAAGGACTTTTCAACTGCCCATGCTCTGCCGGGTGCACAAGAAGCTGGGAGGGGGCACAGCCAGGACAGCTGGCCCAGACTGGCCAAGGGGCTATTCCATACCATGTGACGTCATGCTCAGTATATATATAAACTGGGGGAGCTAGCCGGGGGAGGGGGGCAACGATCGCTGCTTGGGAGACGGGCTGGCCATCGGTCGGAGGGTGGTGAGCAATTGTAGAGTGTATCGTTTGCTTTGTATTACTATTGTACTATTATTACTTGTTATTATTATTATTGTTATTATTATTATTACTACTGTTCTATTTTTATTTTTACTTTAGTTATTAAACTGTTCTTATCTCAACCCACGAGTTTTCTCCCTTTTACCCTTCTGATTCTCCCCCCATCCCACTGGTGGGGAGTGAGCGAGCGGCTGCGTGGTGCTTAGTTGCTGGCTGGGGTTAAACCACGACACGTATGCAATTGCCGGTGGAGATGCTGTTGAAGATGCAGATGCCTTTGCAGATACCAGTGCAGATGTAGATACTCCCTGTGTCTTCGATGGTATGTGTATCACTACCTGGATGTGTAATGGTACCGCTACCAGGAATGAGATCAGTGGCTGTACGTGCATCTATAGGTGTAACTGAATGTGTACTTGTGTCTGTGGCTCGTCTTGCGTCTGTAATCGCATGTGCAGTTCTGTCTGTATGTGCCACTGTATCGGCAATTGTATCTGTAATTGCATCAGTATCTTTCTAATGGTATTGGTATCTGTAGGTGTATCCGAAATGGCATTGTCGATGGTATCTGCAATGTCACCTGCAACGGCATCTGCAACGGCCTCTGCAGCTGCAATGCTATCTGCAGCTGCAAAGGTATCTGCAGCTGCAACGCATTTGAAATGCTGTGAGTGTCTGCTGTAGCCTCTGCATCTTCAGCGATACCTGCATCTGCAACGGCGTCGGCATCCCCTCTTTTGTCTTCACCTGACTTTGCATCAGCAATGGTTTCTGCAATGGTTTCTACAGTGGTATCTGCATCTGAAATGGCGTCTGCATCTGCAGTGGTGTTTGCTTTGGTGTCTGCACCTGCCGCGTTACCGGGAACGTGATGTGCATCTGCAAAGGTCTATGCAATGGTTTCTGCAATGGTATTTTAATCTGCAATGCCATTTGTAATGGTATCTGCATCTGAAATGGTACCTACATCTGCAATGGTATCTGTAACTGCTCTGGCATCAGCAGTGCTCCCTGCATCATCAATAGCCTTTGCAATGATACCTTCTGCTGCAGTGGCATCTGCATCTCCATCTGCAGTCGTATGTTCACCTGCAACGCTATCTGCAATCGTATTTGCACCTGGAATGGCATCTGCAACGGTCTGTGTGCAGGTATGTGAAATGCAATAGCATCTGTAACGTCCTCTGCATCTGCCTCAGTCCCTGCATCTGCAATGCTATCTGCCACAGCATCTGCGTTGATACTGCATCTGCTCGTGCTACGCTGTGAGCATCTGCAATGGCATCAGCGGAGGAGGTGACGCGTGCTGAGATTATGCTACCTGCAGCTCTCTGCACCGCTCTCTGCAGCGGTGCAAGCAATGGTATTTGAGTATAAAGCGGTACCCGCAATGCTATATTCATCTGCAGTGGTATCTGCAATGACACTGCATCTGCAAGGCTGCCTGCAACGGTGCCGTCACCTTGAAAGGTGTCTGCCATGGTACCTGCATTTGCAGTGGTCTCGGCTTCTTCAGAAGTATTTAGTTGTGGAACAGCATCTGCATCTGCAAAGGCATCTGCCGTGGTCTCTGCAATGCCAATTCATTCTGCAATGCCATAGGCAATGGTCTCTGCATCTGCTGTGGTAGCTGCGTCTGAAATGGAATCTGCCATGGGATTCGCATTGCTGTTGGCTATCAGCACTCTCCAAGATATCTGCATTTGCAGTAGCACCTACAATGGCACCAGCATCTTCAATGGCATCTCCATCTGCAGTTCCATGGGAAATTTCGTCTACGCCTGCAGCGTTCTCTGGAACAGTCTCTGCAATGGGATCTGCCTCTGCCTGGGCTGCTGCATCTTCAGTGGCATCTTTGGTGGTCAGCCCGTGCTCTCTTTTCTCAGTCCCCTTCTCAGAAACGTGCCCAGGAAGGTGACAGTGGAGGACGTGGTTCTTGATTCTGCCAGGGAGCAAGGTGAGGCCGACCAGCCTCGGGGTCCCCGGGGCTGCTTTTGGTAGCTGTGTTTCTATCAATGTCTTTACGTGTAGCGGTTCCTCCGTCTGTCGTGGAACCTCAGTGGGTAATGATGTCACGTCTGTATCTGCTTTTTTTTGAGCAATTGAATGTGCACTTGTATCTGTGAGTGTACTTGAATCCTTAATTGCATGTGCAATTGTACCTGTATCTGGAATTGTGTCTGTTTTGTGCCTGCATTTGCAATTGTATTGGCAATTCAGTGTGAATCTGTGCCTGTAATTACATTGGTCTCTCTGATGGTGCCAGTACCTGTGCCCCTACTGGTATCTCTGTCTGTGCCTGTAACTGTGCCTGTAAGTGTACCTGCATAGGGAATGGTACCTGTACCTGCACATGGACTCGCAATGGTTTCTGTAGATGTCTGTGTATTTGGTTTCTGTATGCGCGAGTCGTTCTCTCGCTAGCTGCAATAGTATCAGCACGGCTATCCCTAATGGTCTCTGTACCGCTGACGGTCTGGGTATGGGTGTGACTGTCTGTAATGGTATCGCGGTCTCTGTACTGGTATCAGGAGCTGTAAGAGTAGAGGTAGAGGCATCTGCAATGGTATTGGTACCTGCCTGGGTAAGTGCAATGCTGTCGATATCTGCAATGGGATCAGTATCTGCAGTGGCACCTGCAATGGTTTCTTCAATGCCAGCGGCACCTGCACCTGAAGCATTATTTGCCAATGGCATCTGCAGGGTTATCAGCAGCGGTATGTGCATCTGAAATGGTGCCTGCCCTGGTGTTGGAACCTGCAGTGCCACCTGCAGTGGTATGTGCAGTGGCACCTTCTCTCTGTTTATCGGTATGTGTAGTGGTAGCTGTATGTGTAATGCTGTCTGTAAGTGTAATTGTATCCGTACCTCCAGCTGTCTCTGGATCAGCAATTGTGTCTGTGTGTGTTGCGGGGTCTGGAGCTGGAGTTCTGTCTCTGCTTGTACCTCTGTGGGTATTTGTGTCCGTCTCTGTAACTGCACCCGTGTCCGTCGTTGTCTTTGTATCCATGTCAGCATCCTCATCCACCTCCCTGTCGGTGACTGTCTGTGTAGTTATCTGTATATTTCTCTGTACCTCTGCCTGTAACAGCACATCTGTGTGTAGAGGCAGCTGCAGTTGTATCAGTGCCTTTATGTGTAAGGGTTCCTTTGTCTGCCGTGCTACCTCAGTCGGTAGTGGCGTCACTTGCTGTAGCTGCTCTTGTTGGTGTAACTGCATGTGCACTTGCATGTGAGACTGTGCTTGTATCGTCAGTTGTGTGTGTAATTGTACCTTTATCTGGAATGGTGTCTGTTCTGTGCCTGTATTTGCAATTGTATCGGCAGTTCAATGTGAATCTGTGTCTGTAATTCTGTCGGTCGCTGTGATGGTACTGGTACCTGCATTTCTAATGGTGCCAGCATGCCTGTCTCGAATGGCGTCTGTAGCTGTACCTGTCCTTCGGCCCGTTACTGTATCTGCAATGATACTGCATCTGCAATGGTGCCTGCAATTCTTCAGTGCCACCTGGAATGCAGTATTTGGATCGGCAACGGTATCTGCATCTGCAACAGCATCTGCAATGGTGTCTGCATGTGGAATGGCATTTCTCTCTGAATTTTTGCATGCATCTGCAATGGCATCTGTGGTCATACCTGCACCTGCCGTAGCATCTGCAATGGTGTCTTCAATGGTATCCTCATGCAATCAGATGTTCTTCTGCCACTCTAGCTGCATCTGCAACATCGTCTGCAATGGCATGTGCCTCTGCAATGCCATTTGCATTGCTATCTCCATCTGTGATGTTCTGAGGAATGCATTGTGCCTCAGCAATGCCATCTGCAAGGGTGTCTGCAATGCTAATTCATTCTGCAATGCCATCTGCAATGGCGTCTGCACCTGCTGTGGTATCTGCATCTGTAACGGAATCTGCAACGGCATACACATTGCTAAGAGCTTCTGGAATTGCTCCTACAGTGGTATCTGCATCTGCAATGGCGTCTGCACCTGCAATGCTGTCTGCATCTGCAATGGCATCTGCAGTGGTATCTGCATCTGGAGTGGTCTCTGCAATGGCATTTGCTGTGGTATCTTCAATGGCACCTTCAATGCTATCGGAGCATGGACTGAAACTGCAATGGCATCTGCATCTGCAATGGCATCTGCAGTGGTATCTGCATCTGGAGTGGTCTCTGCAATGGCTTTTGCTGTAGTGTCTTCAATGGCACCTTCAATGCTATCGGAACATGGACTGAAACTGCAATGGCATCTGCATGGTATCTGCATCTGCAATGGCATTTGCCACTATTTCTGCATTTGCATGGGTATCTGCATCTGCAATGGCACCTGCAGTAACATCTGCTTCTGCACTGGTGTCTGCCACTGCAGTGGTATCTCCAATGGTATCTGCCCTGGCACCTGTACCTGCAATGGCATCAGCACCTTCAAATGCTTCATTTGCAATGGCACCTGCAATGGCCTCAGCATCTTCAGTGGCATCTCCATCTGCAGTTCCACCTAAAATCTCATCTGCATCTGCAGTGTGATCTGGAGTGGTCTCTGCAATGGTGTCTGCATCTGCCATGGGATTTTCATCTGCAGTCACGTCTGTGATGGTGTGTGCATCTGCTATGGCATCTGCAATGGAGTCTATAATGGGATCTCCAATATTTTGTGCCGGTAACTCTCATTGTATCTGCATATTTAATGGGTGTCTGTAATGCTGTCGGTATCTGAGATGGTATTTGTGATGCTCTTAATAGCTGTATTTCTGATGGGACCAGCATCTGTCTCTCGTATGCTGGCTTTACCCGTAATTGTACCTGTAACTGTATCTGTCTTGGCAATGGTATCTGTATCTGCACGTGTACTTGTAATGGCTTCTGTGAGTGGACACGTATCAGTATCTGCAGAGGTATCGCCCTCTGCAATGCTATTTGCATCTGTGTTGGCACCTGCAATTGTCTCTGCGTCTGCAGTGGTATCTGCGTCCCCAGCGGTGTCTCCACCTGCTATGGAATCCGCACCGATATCTGCATCTGCCGTGCTCTCTGCATCAGGATCTGCAATGGTATCTCCATCTGCAGGTGCCTCTTTAATTTTAACTGCCTCTGCAGCTGGTATGGTGCTCTGCTTTGGATTTGCTCCTACACCAGTGCTGATATCACAGGGGTGTTTTACTTATTGCTGAGCAGTTCTTACTTAGGTAGCAGGGAGGCCTTTTCTGCTTCTCGCAGTGCCCTGCCAGTGAGCAGGCTGGGGGTGCACGAGAAGCTGGGAGGGGACACAGCTGGGACCGCTGACCCCAGCTGACCAAAGGGGTATTCCAGCCCATCGGATGTTGTGCTCAGCAATCAAACGGGGGAGGTGGCGGGGGTGGGTGGGGAGGGGATACTTGCAGGGGGCTGCTGTTTCTCAGGTACTGGCTGGGCATCGATCAGGTTGGTGGTAAGCACTTGGAGTTTTTTGCATCACGTACTTTCCCTGGTTTTGTTTTTCTTTCTTGTTTTATTCTCCTTTTTTTCTTCTTATTAAACTGTCTTTATCTCAACTCTGAAGTTTTTTCACTTTTACCCTTCCCATTCTCTCCCCATCCCACTGTGGGTTGGGAAGTGATCGAGTGGCTGTGTGATGCTCAGCTGCCCACCGGGGTTAAACCCAACGTGGGGGTCGAAGGGTCTCGGGTAACAAAAGATTTGACCAGAGCATATTAGAGGGAACCTGTGATTATTACATCTGCTTAACAGTTGTGGTCGCGATGTTGACGTACCTGTTCTCGACATGGGTTTATCTGATCCGTGCCATGCTGCCTTTTTTGCTGTGCTGTGTAGCACTTGGTGGTGTTTTGCCTGGAAGGATGATGATAAAAGCAGTGGCCTTGAGCCTGCTTTGGTATTTGTGCCGTGCATTGATGCCTTCCCTGTAGTTTGGGAACCATCTTATGGAGACAATGAACAATTCCTTTTCTTCCCTTTTCTCCTCCGAGAGCCAGTCGGTGGAGGAAACAGAGAATGGCACCTTCCCCTTTTTCTCCCATGGGGCAGGTATTTTCTTCCCTGTTACAATAACTCTTCAGTATCTTGATCATCCTTGGGTAACCAGAATACTCCTGTTGGTGCTTCTCAAGAATATTGTTCCTGCTTTTTCAAAGGTTAACCAAGTAGAAATATCAGCATAGGGATATGACCCAAGGCAGCGTGGTTATAGGTGGGAAGGCACGTGGAAGAATATGGGCAGGTACCTGGAAGAGTTGTCACCTGCGGTGGTCTGGGACTTCAGCCCCGAACAAGTGTGGGATCCCGATGAAGCGACAGAAGGTTTGAAAAAAAGGATGTCCTGGCCCTGGCTGTGCCAAAGAGACACAAATTGTCGCACTGTTCTGGGGCCTGGCCTGTGCCTACTGAGCACTGTTCATTCCCTGTTCAGGAGCCTCAAGGAGAAGAGAGGGTCTCTGCATCTGAAGACATACAAGCAGCCACTGTGGCTAAACCGGAGACCCAAGCCCCAGCTCCATCAGTTTCCCCTACAGTCGGCTCCAGCTGAGCGTGAAGGAAAGGCATCCCTTCAAAGAAGATGGTGCAAATGACCAAGTCAAGTGGACCCCTGCTGAGGGGCGTATGCAGTATCTGAGGCAATTAGCTGGGAAGACAAACATCATAGCCCCAAACATACCACCCCCCCGCCTTACTCCTTCTTTCCCCAGCTTTATTGCTGAGCACGATGTCATCTGGTATGGAATATCCCTGTGGTCTGTTGGGGTCAGCTGTCCTGACTATGTCCCCTCACAGCTTCTTGCCCACCCCCAGCCTACTCACGGGTGGGTCAGAGCGAGGGACAGAGAAGCCCTTGACGCTGTGCAAGCACTGTTCAGCAAGAGCTGAAACATCCGTGTTTTATCAGGACTGTTTTGGTCACAGATCCAAAACACAGCCCCATCTGGGCTGCCATGAAGAAGATTAACTCCATCCCAGCCCAAACCAGTGCAGTGAAGCATGTGCTACTCCTACCATGAGAGTGACACAAAGCAGAGAGAGAGTGTTCAGTAACATGGGAGGGGCTGTTTTGTCCCACAGGCCTTCAATGCCATCTCTTGAAAACAGCCCGACTGCAGCCAACCCGAAACCCCGCCTGCCCGGACGGGCTCCCAGTAGCAGAGACGTGTTGGTGCAGGGGGCAGATGCAATTTTTGGCAAAGGACTTGGGAGAAAGGGGGTGCCTGTTTCTCAGGACAAGAGGGAAGATCT
This sequence comes from Platalea leucorodia, assembly GCF_965183815.1. Taxonomy (NCBI): domain Eukaryota; kingdom Metazoa; phylum Chordata; class Aves; order Pelecaniformes; family Threskiornithidae; genus Platalea; species Platalea leucorodia. The sequence continues at coordinate 52,482 of NW_028121208.1, forward strand.
CTCGCCTCTCTCCCCTGTTGTGCCATCTCCCTGCTCATGTCATAATGGCCCTTCAGATGATGTGGGCTGATGTCACAGAGGGATGCACTGCATGACAGGGAGGTCTCCCTGGTGCCACGGCAGTGCCGGCACTTGCCAGCGAGGCCTGGGTGCTGCTGGGCACCGCTCAGGGGCTCCCCACCGCTGCCCTTCAGAGCTGCTCCACGGCTGGGAGCAGGGTCGGGAGGCAGCAGGGATGCACTGGGGGACCCTCGCTGACAGACAGGAGAGGAGCAGGTCAGAGAGGAGTTTTGGGTGAGGAGGCGGGAAGAGCGTCCCTATTCCTGAGCTGAGGGCAAGCAGCAAGCGCGATGGAGGGCTGCTGCACCGTGGCCGTCAGCTTGAAGCTGAGCTGCTTGTTCCCCACACTCCTGCAGCTCTGCAGCAAGGGTGAGGGTTTGGGGAGCTCCTTCCTGAGGGGTCGCATCAGGGCTGTCAGCTGTCAAAAGCTGGACTTGTTGGGCTGTGGGGGTGGCTGGAGAGGGCTGGGGGCTGCCACGAGAGCCCTGCCTGAGGATCCCACTGAGCTTGGGACACAATGTGGCTGCCAGGAGTGCAGGTCCTGGTACTGGGGCTGCCCTGAGTATCAAAGCTCCTTTGGGCATGGCTCGGTCCCCTCAAAAGTGGGGCCATTGAGGGCCAGCTTTCTCTGCGAGCTGGCAGTCTGAAATTGGGGCACAGCCCAGCTCCACAGCCAGGGCAGTGTTTTTCTGGGCTCTTTGTGTACACCAGCATCTGTCATTGCCTGGGCAAGGAGCTTGCTGAGAGTCTGTGAGCTGGCCAGCCCAGGGCCTGAGACCTCTTTCCCTTGCTTTGCAGAGATCGTGGCTATCTGGGGAGCTGTGTCTGATGGCATCCTGGGACAGCTGAAGCTGGACAAGGGAGGCTGGTGTCCTGGTCCCTCTCGCCCTGCAGGGGTTCAGTCCTCCTGAGATCCTGGGCCCTGAGGAACGATCCCTCCCCAAGCATCATAGCAGCACACCAAGAGCACCCCATGTGCCCAGATCAGCTTCTTGGCCAACCAGGAGAGAAACCAAGTCCAGATCCAGCCTGAGAAAGCATGCAGCATGCCCTAGGGCTTCACTCTTCCAAGTGGTCAGAGTGGAGAGACCAAGCAGAGAGAAAGGGGATGATGCTTGACCCGCTTAGTGGATGAGGGGAAGGCTGTGGATGTTGTCTACTTGGACTTCAGTAAGGCCTTTGACACTGTGTCCCACAGCATTCTCCTGGAGAAGCTGGCTGCTCACGGCTTGGATGGGTGCACTCTACGCTGGGTTAAAAACTGGCTGGACGGCCGAGCCCAGAGAGTGGTGGTGAATGGAGTCAAATCCAGTTGGCAGCCAGTCACGAGCGGTGTTCCCCAGGGCTCAGTACTGGGGCTGGTCCTGTTCAACATCTTCATTGATGATCTGGATGAGGGGATCGAGTGCACCCTCACTAAGTTTGCAGATGACACCAAGTTGGGTGGAAGTGTCGATCTGCTGGAGGGCAGGAAGGCCCTACAGAGGGACCTGGACAGGCTGGACCGATGGGCCGGGGCCAACTGTATGAGGTTCAACAAGGCTCAGTGCCGGGTCCTGCACTTGGGTCACAACAACCCCATGCAGCGCTACAGGCTGGGGGAGGAGTGGCTTGAGAGCTGCCTGGCGGAAAAGGACCTGGGGGTGTTGGTTGACAGCCGCCTGAACATGAGCCAGCAGTGTGCTCAGGTGGCCAAGAGGGCCAATGGCATCCTGGCCTGTATCAAGAATAGTGTGGCCAGCAGGAGCAGGGAGGTGATGATGCCCCTGTACTCGGCACTGGTGAGGCCGCACCTCGAGTGCTGTGTTCAGTTTTGGGCCCCTCACTACAAGAAGGACATTGAGGTGCTGGAGAGTGTCCAAAGAAGGGCAACGAAGTTGGTGAAGGGTTAGAGCACAAGGCTTATGAGGAGCGGCTGAGGGAACTGGGGTTGTTTAGTCTGGATAAGAGGAGGCTGATGGGAGACCTTATTGCTCTCTACAACTACCTGAAAGGAGGTTGTAGCAAGGTGGGGGTTGGTCTCTTCTCCCTGGTAACAAGCCATAGGACGAGAGGAAACATCCTCAAGCTACGCCAGGGGAGGTTTAGGTTAGACATTAGGAAAAACTTCTTCACCGAGAGGGTGGTCAAGCATTGGAACAGGCTGCCCAGGGAAGTGGTTGAGTCTCCATCTCTGGAGGTACTTCAAGAACGGATAGATACGGTGCTCAAGGACATGGTATAGATGGACTTGGCAGTGTTAGGTTAACAGTTGGACTCGATGGTCTTAAGGGTCTTTTCCAACCTTGACGATTCTATGATTCTATGATTCTATCCTGGGTCTGTGCCACGGATAATCCCTGGGAATAAATCCCAGGGGTATTCCTTGTGCTGGAAATGCCTGGGATCATCTCTAGCCAAGAGATGGTTGCAAATATTTTGAGGAGGGGAAGTAAAAAAATGGAGAACATGTTTGTTTTTTTTACCAAAGCTTTCACTTTTCCTCTCTAGATCTAAAGTACTCACTCATCAGCCCTTTTGTCTTTTCCCTGGGCAGGGTGTCCTGGTTGCAGGACTCGGGACATTTGCTATGGTACAAGAGTGATTCCATAGCAAAGGAGTGGTGTTTGCTGCTTGCAGATCCATCTTCCAGCTGGACATTGATGAGTTATGGCTGCTGAAGCTTGTGTTCCCCACAGGGATTATGCCTGGTGACAAGGCAACGGCCACCCTCCGCTTTCCCCCTCCAGCTCTAGGGGATCATGGGTTGCATGCCCCCTGTTCCTTGCAAAGGGCTGGGAGAAGTAGACATTTGCTGCCAAAGGTCGGGGGACAGCTTGAGCTCCCCCAACACAAATGACTCCCCAAGAGCTGATTCTATAAACGACCTTTTCGCTAGAATTTTGCTATGAATCTTGCATGGAAATGTGGCCTGCTGTGGCAGTGATGACGTTCCTCCTCCTTGCAGATGATGTCAAGATGGAGCCACTGAACTACAAGCTACGATCATGAGCCACCTCCTTCCCGTGGCCTGTTGTGGATACCTGTGTGCAAGAGTGTCACCTGAGAGCAAGGGGACAGCCAGGTTCTTTTAGGGATATTTGGCAGAACGATTACGGCACTAAATTGTAGTTAAAATTCAGCTTTATTTTCTTAACAGGATACTATGATTAGCATAGCACCAAATTTATGATTAGAATAGCTCAGGATTTCTACGAGCAGAATCAATGTAGTACAATTTATAAGTAGTGTAATAGAGAATTTATAATACAACTTATGATTTCTGATGACCTGGATCCTAACCTAACTTAACTTCTGATTTCTAATCACCTGGGCCCTCTGCCGATTGGGTCAAATCTTAATACATGGTTTGCTGTGTCAACATAACAATCATAATCAAGACTCGAAAAGTGTGTAAAAGAATAGGAGTCACTCACTCAGGCCTCAGAAGGAGCAGACCATGGTGGAGGCATCCTTGGCCACTGGAGGGTCACAGGTCTCAGTGTCCTGCAGCAGTTCCAGTCCAAGGTCTCTGCTTAGGACTTGTAAATACTTGATTTGTAAGCAGTGCTCTGTCTCTAAAAACAAGGAAGCAACAAGAGGACACAGGAGGAAAGGGAGAAGGAAGCCACAGGAGGCAAGGAAAGCAAAAAAAAAAAAAAAGGAGGAGACAACAGGATGAAACAAGAGGGCACAGGAGGCAAGAAGGGAGGAGGAAGAGGCAATAAGAGCCCAGAGAAGGAAATAGGAGAAGGAAAAACAGGAGGCAAGAGAAGGACAAAGCAGGACCCAGGAGGTAAGGGAGGAGGAGGTGACAAGAGGACACAGAAGGAGGAGGAGGAGGAGGCAACAGGAGGTGAAAAAAGAAAATGCCACAAGAGAACAGAGCAAGAAAACAAGGGGGAAAGAAGCATGAGGAAAGAAGAGGAAACAGGAAGGAAAAGAGGAGGAGGCAAAAGGATGCAACAAGAGAAGGAGGAAAGAGGAGAAAACAAGAGGAAAGAGGAAGAGGCAGAGGAGAAAATGAAGGGACATAAAAGGAGGCAATGGGAGATAACAGGAAAAGCAGGAGGAAAAGAGAGCAGGGCGTATCAGCAGTAGAGATGAGGAAGAGGAACAGGAGGATGAGAAGGAAAAGGCAAGAGGAGGAGGAGAAGTAGGCAACAGGATGCAAGTGGAGGGAAGAGGAGGCGACAGGAGGCTGAAGAGGAAGAAAAGGAAAAAGGCGCATGGAGGGAAGAGGGAAACAGGAGGGAAGAGGAGGCAAGAGAGTGCAACAGCAGGCCAGAAAAGGAGTAGGAGATAATGAAGGATAAGGAGGCAAGAGGAGACAAAGGGAGGCAAGAGGAGTCAAAGGGAGGCAAGAGGAAGAAGAAGAGGAGGCAAGAGGAAGACACAGCAAGAAATTGAAGGTAAATGAGGAGTCAAAAGGAAGCAACAGGAAGAAAAAGAGGAGGCAACAGGATGCCGTAAGGCCCAAGAAAAGGAAAGGGGATGCAAAAGAAAAAGGAGTCAGAGGAGTCAGAGGAGGAGGAAGGAGGCAACAGGAGTCAACGGGAGCAATAGGAAAGAACATGGCTGGGGGGAGACAACTGCAGGCAGGAGCAGGCAACAGGAGGCAAAAGGAAATGGTGTCTTCCTCCTTCTTGCGCCTCCTCTTTCCTTTTACTGCCTCCGGCCCCACATGCTCCAGTCTGCTTCTCTTGCCTCCTGCTGCCTCCTCTTGCCTTCTCCTTCTCCTCTTCCTCCTCTTCTTCCTTTCCTTTGCCTACATTATTCTCCTCCTCCACTTTCCTCCTTTTTTCCTCCTTCCCCTCCTGCTCTCGCAACCTCTTGCCTCCTCCTTCTCCTCTTGTCTCCAGCTCCTTCTCCTCATTTTGCTTCTTTCTTCTCTTGCCTCCTTCCTCTTCCTTTTTCTGCCTTTTTTGCCTCCTCCTCCTCCTCCTCTTCCACTTACTATTGCCTCCTCTTGCCTCCTGTTGCCTCTGGTTTCTTCCACCTCCTCCTCCACTTGCCTCCTGTCTCCTCCTCCTCTTCCCTTCTCTTGCCTTTCCTTGCCTGCTGTTCCTTCATTCTCCTCTTACCTCCTGTTCCCTCCTGGAGGTAAAGTGAATATGAGGAGGAGGAGGAGGAGGCAAGAGAAAAATACAGGCAGCAACAGGTGGCAAGAAGAGAAAAAAGGAAGAGGGATAGAAGAAGGAAGAGGAGGAGGAAGCAAAAGGAGCTAAGATGCAGATGAGAAACTGGAGGCAAGAGGAAGCAACAGAAGACAGAGTTGAGGAGAAGAGGCCTACGAGGTGGAGATAAAGACAGTCAAGAGGAGGGAAAAGCAAGCAAGAGGGAGATTAGGAGGCAGAGGTAGCAGGAGGCAAAAGGAGGCAAAAGGAAGAGGAGGAGGCAAGAGGAGGAGGAGGAGGAGGCAAGAGGAGGCAATGAGTCAGGGAAAAAGTGGAGGCAAGAATAGGACACAGCAGGACACAGGAAGTATAGGAGAGGGAAGCAAGAGGAGGCAAGAGGAATAGAAGGAGGAGGAGGCAAGAAGAGGCAAGAGGAGGAAAAAAGGAGGAGGGAACAGGATGCCATAGGAGGTAAGAGTAGGAGGAGGCAGCAATAGGAGGCAATGGGAGACAGCAGGAGAAGGAAAAGGCAAGAGGACATAAGAGGAGGTAGTATGAGGAAGAAAAAGGGGAGCAGGAGAAATGGAAAAATGGATGCAAGAAGAAGAAAGGAGAAGGAGTAAGAGGCAAGAGGAGCCAACAGATGGAAATAAGAGGCTGTACGAGAATGCAGAGGAAGAGAAGGGAAGGGCAAGAGGGGGCAAGGAGAGGCAAGAGGAGGAGGAGGAAACAGGAAGCAAAAGGAGGAAAGAAAAGGCAAGGGGAGGAGGAGGAGGAGGCAAGAGGAGAAAAGAGGAGGGAAGAAGAGGCCAGGATGACACAGAAGTAAATAAGGGGGAGGCAAAATGAGACAAGAAAAAGAGAAAAAGGAAAAGACAAGAGGATGCCACATGATGTAAGGAGAGTCAATAGAAGAAGGAGGTGGCTGAAACACGAGGCGTCAAGCTAATGGTAAAAGAGGAGGCAAGAGGAGGTCACAGTAGGCCAGAATACCAAAGAAGGAGGAGGAAGGAGGAGACAAGAAAAAGCAGAAAAGGAGGACGCAATTAAAGGCAAGAGGAGGCAAGAGTAAAGAAGAGGACGGAAGAGGAGGAGGAGAAAAGAAGAGCAACAGGAGACAAAAGGAGAAGAAGTGGCAGAAGAAAACATGATGTAACAGCTAGTGAAAGGAACAAGAGCAATGAGAGGAGAAAAAGGAAAATGCAAGAGGAAGGAGAGAAGTAGGTAAGAGTAGTCAGGAGGAGGGAGGAGAAGAGAACAGGAGGATGCAGAGGAAGAGAAGGAAAAAGGCACGTGATGCACAAGGAAGAAAAAGGAGGCAGCAGGATGCCCCAGGAGGCAAGAGAAGGAGGAGAAAAGAGGAGGCAAGAGGAGGCCAGAGCAGGAGCCAGAAGGTAAAGGAGGAGGCAAGAGGAGGAGAGCAAAAGCGAAAAAGCATGAGACAGGAATATGCGAGATGAGGTTGCAGGTGGCAACAGGAGAAGCAGGAAGAGGCAATGGGCGAGAGCAAGAGGAGGGCAAAAGAGGAGAAAAGAGGCGGTCAGAGCAGGCCAGAAGGCAAAAGAAGGAGGAGGCAAGAGGAGGGCAGAAGAGGCGCGAGGAGGAGGAGGCAATAGGAGGCAATGGGAGGCGCGAGGAGGAGGAAGAGGAAAAGAGAGCAGGCTTAGAGAGGAGCAAAGAGGCGGAAGAGGCAAGGG